>NC_054549.1:23426968-23723996 GCF_017654505.1 Polyodon spathula
TCTGCAATCACAGTGATAATCCTGGTGCTGTACTTTGTGATCGAGACCTTCGTGATTGAGGGCAGGGTGTGGCTGACAGAGTGCACCCCAGTTTATGTCCAGTACTTTGTCAAATTCTTCATTATCGGGGTGACTGTGCTGGTTGTGGCTGTGCCTGAGGGGCTTCCCTTGGCTGTCACCATCTCGCTGGCATACTCCGTCAAGGTAGAACCCCAAAATCACACCCATCCCCACAATCACAAACCCCAAACCTCCAACTTCACACACCCCAAAAATCCAAGTCCTAAAATCACAACCCCCTTTTGGTTCAGTGTCTCTTTGTCTGTGTGTCTCTCTGTGTCAGTACAAATTAAATTCGAATGATCTTCACTGGTATGACAAGTCACGCATGTATAATTAGTTTAGGTAGTAAATTTACATTTATACTGACCATGTGTAATATGCTGTACTTAACAGTATGACTTGCTCTCCCTGTAGAAAATGATGAAGGATAACAACCTGGTGCGTCACCTGGATGCGTGTGAGACAATGGGCAATGCCACAGCCATCTGCTCTGACAAGACAGGCACACTGACCACTAACCGCATGACCGTGGTGCAGTCCCATGTGGGTGATGTCACCTACCGGGAGGTACCGGGCCCCGGAGTGCTGAGCCCAATGATACTGGACGTGCTAGTCAGCGCCATCGCCGTCAACAGCGCCTACACCACCAAGATAATGGTGAGTGCACAAACCAGTAAGCACACCAGTACACCACAGCGCTTACTAGAAACCAGTGTACAAGCTAGCACAGAATGTACACAACCAATATACTGGTGAGTGACTGAAGCAATTCACAAACCAGTGTAAGATTTCTTCTCAAAAATAATTAATCCTCTTCAGAAAAAGTCAATCAAAAATAGTTTATTCAGGAATCAAAATGCAAACAGGAGCAAAGCAAATCAAATGCGATACATCAGTGATCTCACACACAAGTCTCAATTGATGGTGTTCTGAGCTGTCATCAGTGTAGATGTTATTTACTTCTGAGCCAAGCTGAGCTTTCATGGCATCAGAGATGTTGGCTTTTTTTTCTGAGCCAGCATGGCACAGAGATGGTACTTTCTGAGATGGCATCAGTGTAAATGTTTCAGAGCTGAGCCAAGAAATTACTTCGTACAGATATACAGCTAGCTTACGTAATTTCCCAAGTTTGGTATTATTTCCCTAGCATGGTGCAAGACAAAGCACATGAAAAGTTAACATTTGCGTTTCTTCTTCACTTTACCAATGTCAGCAGAAACCCACATAACAAGAAGTTTTACATTTAAGAACAATGCTATGAGTTTTGCTGAATTCTCACAAGCAGCATAGCACTATACCCACGCATGACAAGGTTGAACAACAAAGCTGGTGATTGCAAACTACTGATGTGTACCAGCTATGTACAGCTTAATTTTTTTTTACCCATGCGTTGATTCAGAGATTATATTAAACACAGGAAAATCACACAACGTTCACAGACACTTTCAATGATTTCTTTACCATTTAAATGGGAAGCATAAGTAATGGGTTGCATAATGAAAAGCAACAAAGGCTGATGAAACAATAAGTCCTTATGCCATTTAACTGGAACAATGTGTACACTGCCCCACACAAGGTGCATGTTCCAATTGTATAGTGTGTTATTATGCATTTGTGACACTTACAAAAGTTACAGCATGTCACTCTTTACAAAAGTAAATAGTTTTAATCGGTTTGATTATGGTTTGTACATCAGAGCAAAACAGCTTATTAAGCAGAAACAAAGGTTTTATCATCCATCCGAGGTCACAACTGTACTCTGAGTTATGAAAAGCCAGCTACTCCCTACAAGGCAATACATAGGCAAGAGTTTCAGAATCCTTACATCAGTACAAAGCAATACAGATACCTGTAGACGGATCTGTGAAAGAGCACCTGTGCATATGAGCACCTGTCCACCAATGGTTTTTGACAGTAGGGACAAAGTAGGATTTATTTTTCTTCTTAAAACCAAGTTTAAATTGATCAAATGCTTTTTAAGTAGTCCATAGTATTAATTAATAATTTATGTAAAAGTTCCACCAGCAGACCATGGCATTTTTACATTTAAAAAAAAAAACAATTAATGCAATTGATAACATAGATTTTGTCAACTCCTTCAGACAATATAAAAAGCATTTTTTAGTTAGTTTGAGGGCTTTTTTTTTTTTTTTAGCTGAAAAACGCATTGCACTGCACAAGAAAAAAAAGTAGGTGTGGCAGTGCGCCCTGCCCCTGTGCATATTTTTGTGTTATATGTTGTATGTATAGTGTTAATATTGGTGTATTTCAGTTGGTTCACAGGATATACAGGATATAATATGTGTTATGAGCATACATATACATTTAAAATATATATTTGTATTTAGGCACGAGGATTGCACAGCACTTAAAAGGTAAAATGTAATAATATGTGAGCACAGGGAATTGCACTAAATAAATTCACGTGTAGTTGTACCAAGACTCCAATTGAATGACTGATTAGCAGTCGAGTCTCGGTACAGCTGCATAAAATCAGCATGTTTTCACTCACTCGGGGTTGTGCGTTCGGGAAGTGGAGAACGGGTGAGAGAGAGAAGAGGTCATTTAAAATAAAAATGATTGCTACGAGTGCCTGGAGGGCCAGCACTCTACTTGTGTGTTTAGCGTTCATCCACTGTCTTGTTTAGTGTTGTCAGTTTTGTTTACCTTTTTATTTTGGCCACAAGTGCTGTGTTTTCTGTCCAAACCTTTTATTTCTGTTTAAATAACTGCACAGCAGTGCAATCATCATATCACCAGTCGTCCGTATATTAGTTCCATGTTCTGACGTCACCAATCTACTGTCCTTGTGACGGTGGGATATATTTTTTTTTGTAGAACTGTATGCAAAATACACCCAGTACTAAATTTTTATGGAATCCAAAACTCTTATCTTTAAGAAACTTTTTTTTATTATTATTATTTTTTTTTATCGTTAACGTCCACCCTCTAGGGTGCAACATGTACTCCACGTGAAGCGTCTTTACCAGACCCAATCGGGAATCCAAAAACTATTATATTTTAAGTATATTTTAAACTTATAAAATAAGAACCGTTTTAGCAGTGTTGACATGTACTTGACAGAGTTGTCGCAATGTCTGATGGAGGTGAATATACAGCAAAACAAAGACGTTCTCATTAAAACTTAAAACAGTAGTTTATTAGAAAGTTTAGATAAAGCCACAAACATTGTTGTTTATTGTGATTATAAAAATGAACAAAAGAGAAAATCTAACATTCAAATTAGTCTTATTTCTTCTTTCATATGGTCACAACTCTAAATTGCTTAGTTGCTTCTTAATATTTAGATTAAGGTAAGTTTTGTTTTGGAGTTAGAGCAAAGTTATTGTTTCTACAGAAAAAAGAATACATTTTTGAATGGGCCACGAAGCTGTAGAAATTGCACTTTCAGGTCTTGATGTTCGACATTTACCACAATGACATTAGCTTACCACCAGTGATTGTCATACATGACTGCTAGCCAGTCTTCAAATTGCAGGCTGTTGAGAGTGATTTCTGTGGTTGTTTATCTGACCATTCACAGAGTTTTCATTGACTTCCTCATCGACTGAGCCAAAGGGCTCACGTTCTTGGCCTTGGGTACTTCCTTATTTTCAATTATACAAAGAGATACATCTGGTGTTGCACCTGATTTAATTCTGACATCCTCCGAGTATTCTTGCAAACTTGTGCAGCCTGGACTGAAACAATGGCAGAGAGGTTGCTTGTGGCAGAAACATGACAGTATTCTGTGGTGTAGCAACTTAGTGAACTATCCTGGATAATGGCAAAGTTTGAAGATTTGAAGACAAAAGCCAATCAAACTTATCAATAGCACTTTCCTCAACACAGTACAGCTGGATAGATCGCAGACTGATTAAGAGTTTTGAAAGGCTTCCCTGGTGTGTCACCATTTTAATGAGGTTAATAGGTACAACTTTTGGTTTACAGTGGCTCTCAAAAGTATTCACCCCCTTGGACTTTTCCACATTTTATTGTGTCACAGCATGGAATCAAAATAGATTTAATTAGGAGTTTTTGCCATTAATCAACACAAAAATGTCCATAATGTCGAAGTGAAAAATAAAATTTACAAATTGTTCTAAATTAATTACAAACATAAAACAGAAAATAATTAAGTATTATTGAGTACAAGTATTCACCACTTTTGCTATGACACACCTAAATAAGCTCTGGTGCAACCAATTGTCTTTAGATGTCACATAATTAGTTGAATGAAGTCCACCTGTGTGCAATTAAGGTTTCACATGATTTCAGGTTAAATACACCTGTCTCTGGGAGGTCCCACAGTTGGTTAGTACATTTCCTAACAAAAACTACATGATGAAGATGAAGGAACATTCAAAGCAAATCCGGAATAAGGTTCTTCAAAAGCACCAATCAGGGGTAGGATATAAGAACATTTCCAAGGCCTTGAATATCCTCCGGAGCACAGTAAAGTCCATTATTAAGAAATGGAGAGAATATGACACAACTATGAATCTGTCTAGAACAGGCCGTCCTCAAAAACTGAATATCCGGGCGAGAAGGGCACTAGTCATGGTGGCCACCAAGAGGCCTATGGCAACTCTAAAGGAGTTATAGTCTTCCACGGCTGAGCTGGGAGACACTGTGCATATGGCAGTAATAGCCCGGGTGCTTTCACAAAACTGGCATTAATGGGAGAGTGGCAAAAATAAAGCCATTGTTGAAAAAAGACTCTCATCAAATCTCGGCCAGGTGGAAGAAGATTCTAGGTCTGATGAGACCAAAATAGAGCTTTTTGGCCTCAACGCCAAGCGTTATGTTTGGCGCAAGCCTAACACCCCACATCATCCTGAGAACACCATCCCTACCGTGAAGCATGATGATGGCAGCATCATGCTGTGGGGATGCTTCTCTGCATCGAGGCCTGGAAAGCTTGTGAAGATAGAGGGCAAAATGGATGTAGCAAAGTACAGAGAAATCCTGGAGGAAAACCTGCTGAAGTCTGCAAGAGACTTGGGTTTTGGGAGAAGATTCATCTTCCAGCAGGACAATGACCCCAAACATACAGCCAAAGCCACACTGGAGTGGCTTAAAAACAAAAAGGTCAATGTCCAGATGCAACCAATTGTCATCAGAATTCACACAATAAGTTAAATGGAGTCCATCTGTGTGCGATAAAAGTGGTTCACTGCCTCTGTAAGGTCCCACAGTTGGGTAGTGTATTCAAAGCAAAGATACTACCATGAAGATGAAGGAGCTTTCAAAACAACTCTGGGATAAAGTTGTGGAAAGGCAAAGATCAGGGGAGGGGATATAAAAAGATTTCAGAGGCATTGAATATCCCTTGGAGCACAGTCAAGTTGATCATTAAGAAGTGGAAGGTATACCGCACCCCCCAGAATCTGAAAAGAGGAGGCTGTCCTCCCAAACTGAGCAGCCGGGTAAGAAGGGTATTGGTGAGAGAAGCCACCAAGAGGCCAATGACAACTCTGAAAGACCTACAGCATTCCATGGTTGAGATGGGAGAAATTGTCTGTGTGTCAATAGCTAAGGTACTCCACAAATCTGGCCTGTATGGAAGAGTGGCGAAGCCATTTCTGAAAAAAGCCCATGTAAAATCCCACTTGGAATTTGCAAAAAGCCATGTGGGAGACTCTGAAAAGATGTGGCAAAAGATTCTGTGGTCTGATGAAACAAAAATTTGACCTAAATGCAAAGTGTTATATCTGACACAAATCCAACCAGCACTCACCCAGGTAACACCATCCCTACTGTGAAGCATGGTGGTGGCAGCATCATGCTATGGGGATGCTTTTCATTGGCAGGGACTGGGAAGCTTGTCAGGGTAGAGGACAAAGTGGATACAGGCAAATCCTTGAGGAAAACCTGCTTCATTCTACAAAAGACCTAAGACTGGGACAGAGAGTCATGGCAAGACTTAAAGATTGCTGTCCACCAACGATCCCCATCCAACTTGACAGAGCTTGAACAATTTTGCCAAGAAGAATGGACGAATATTGCGTGATCCAGATGTGCAAACCTGGTAGAGACTTACCCCAAAAGACTCACAGCTGTAATTGCTGCCAAAGGTAGTTTTACCAAGTATTGACTCAGGGGGTTGAATACTTATCTAATCAAGACATTTCAGTTTTTTTTTTTTTTTTCATTAATTGTTGTTTCACAATAAAAATTCTCATGTCTCTTCGAAGTGTTGAGTAGGTTGTGTAAATCAAAGGAAAAAAAATCCAATTTAAATGCATCAAGATTTCAGGTTGTAACACAACAAACTGTGAAACTGTAAAAGGGGGGTGAATATTTCCTCTAGGCACTGTATCTGTCTCTATTTATGCCTGATTTAGAAATTTGACAATCTAATGGAGCTGACACAGATCCTAGGACAGTTATGAAGTTCTTTTTTGAAAATTGCTGAAAAATATCTATTAAATGAAGATACACTAATTCATGGTTGTTGTTTTCCTTTAAAAACAGCTGTATTTCTTCCTTTTTTTGAAACCCTGGACAATAGGTTTTCTGGTGGAGACAAACATCTGTAGTGTAAAAAAAACAAAAAAACAAAAATCTATTTCAGTGAAGACTCATTAATTACTGTGTTCACTTTAATTGATAACTTAAATACAGTGGTCTTCGGCAAGTACTATTCTTGCAAGTTGGCAAGCCTTTTTTTGTCCTACTCTCAGTGACATATGAGCACCTGTAATATGAGCACATAAGAACATAAGAAAGTTTACAAACGAGAGGAGGCCATTTGGCCCGTCTTGCTCGTTTGGTTGTTAGTAGCTTATTGATCCCACAATCTCAACAAGCAGCTTCTTCAAGGATCCCAGGGTGTCAGCTTCAACAACATTACTGGGGAGTTGGTTCCAGACCCTCACGATTCTCTGTGTAAAAAAGTGCCTCCTATTTTCTTTTCTGAATGCCCCTTTATGTAATCTTCACTTATGACCCCTGGTCCTTGTTTCTTTTTTCAGGTCTACCATCTACCATCTCTTTAGTTATTTTATACATTGACTACTGAGCTGGTAAATTTACACATTTACTAGTTAATCTAAAGATTTACCGATTTTACACATGAACTGTAACACCTACACCAAAAACTAGGTTGGTACTGTCATGGAAATCCTGGAAGACTTTTTCAATGTATTGTTTTTCCAGGGTATGGCCTGGAAATACCCTGGAAAAACAATACATTGAAAAAGTCATAATAAAATTGCTGACAAAATCTTTAATATTATTTGAACTGCAATATCAACCTGATTTTCAGAAGGTGTATTTTTAGAGAGAACATGGAGGTCACAATGCATTTGCCCTTTAAGTTTTTTCCCCACCTAATTCTATGTCTCGATTTTCAATGGGCAGGTTAATTTCTCTTACTTGCAACACCCTTTGCGACTCTTGCCTATGACTGATTTAACTGAAACGACAATAGATTTTCAGGTTCATTAACAAGCCAGTTAGTCACATTTCAATAGTTCATTGAACTGGAAAACAAAGAGGCAGTCGCAACAATGGGGAAGAAAGAAAGGAAAAATACATTCTTAACCACCCAAGTTGTATTATAATACAGCCAAACCCATTTACAACGTACCTGGGATATAACATACACACCTATATAAAGAACCAGTATCATGGAACCGAATAAAATCCTATTAAATCCTGTTTAAATTCTCCTTTTCGTATGTACTCTGATAGTGTTTACTTCCTGTTATTACGCACACACCACGGTGGCACGCAGCGGTCTGTGCTACGCATATTGCGTACTCGTAGACCAACTTCTTGCTGTTTGAACTTGACCTTGCTCTCTATTACTGTAATTTCTGCAGTATTATCATGGCCAGCACTAAACGGTCGTCCATTTCACTTAAGGACAGAGGAGCTACAAGAAAGTGCCTAAGTAATCAAAAGGGGAATAATTTGTATGGGGAAAAAAAAGCCCAGGCCATAGTAAACAAATTAGATGGGCATTTAGAGAAAGAGAAAATCTGGGTTCTTTAATTTAATTAAAAGTCAAATAAAGATCTTTAACTGACTAATATGTGATGTGATCTAAGATCATTTTAAAAAGGGTTTTGGACACATTAAGTTTTGTGTACTACAGTCTGGTAATGCTTAATGACTTGTATATTATTTTTATTATTATCAGTTTTATTATTTCTACAATTTATTATTACTGTATTGTATTTTTTTTTATTAATTTGTTTATTTTACTAATTACAGTACAGTATTATTCAGTACACTAATTACATGTTTTTTGTTATTTTTTCTAATTCATTTAGCTGACGATCTTTATCCAAGGCAACCATAATTACTGTATTAAATAATTACAGTACAGAGTGTTACATACTGATCATTTCAAAGCTCAAGAAAAATATCATGAAAAATGTTCTTTGAAATCTTCCTGCTTACTTCTACTACCGTCATAGTTCTTAAAGCAAAAATTAACTATTAGTTACACTCCCTGGATAAACTACATAGGCTAGGTACTAGTCCTACTCAAGCTTTGTGCAAAGAACTAATAATGATACGCTACTGGCTAGTAAGCAAGAGTAAAAAATAAATAAAAGGTCTAATTTATTCCTGTTAATAAAATCTATTTTAAATATTTATTATAATACAACAAACCCATTTCTAACCTCCTACTAGTAAGCTCTCCACTGTCAACTTCACACTCATGAGACCATAAAACTGAGCCAATCACAGAATCACAGAGGCACCATGTCGGGAGCGCTACCCTCATAGGTCATAGGGATGATTGATTTTCACAGAAAATGTGAAACTTTGATTTTTCGTGATGTCCTCCGGGGACCCCCCACGGGGCAGGGTTGGGAGCCTCGAGACGTTCCTGGTCCCTGTGAATTTATCCTGTTAGTTATTTCTTCCCATGTTTTTTTTCTTAATGTTTTTTGGATTTAAAATGTTAAGTAATATTTACTGATTTTTTTAATTTTTTAATTTTTTTTCCATTTCACTAACAGGTCATTTTTTTTTTTTTGGCCGGTGCCGTAGTTGCATTAAGGTCAAAGTCTGTAGAAGCCACAGCTTGATCAGTATTATATTTGTCTACTACTTCTTTCTGTTTATCATATCACTCAATTATATTTGCCGCAAGGAATTTCTAAATCTTGACTTTTGGCGTTGCAAATCTGTTTATAATGAGATGCAAATTCCGATCTGTCCTGTATAATGAGTAGCAATTTATGCTGTTTGTAAGCTTGCTGTGATATTACGGTGGCAGTTCACGAAAAAGAGCTGTTCAGTACATTGCACGCAAAAATTCTATAAACGATGGTGGCCACGAATTTGCAGTGTTTACGAACACATAAGCAATATTAGTACACAGAGCCGTAGTAAGTGAGTATAATTTAGATTTTTATTACAGTTATATAAAATAGCTGCACTTACTGTGTGATGCTTCCTGGTGGCAGTAGATATTGAGAGGGTGTGGTGTAACTGATAGTGTTTGTGTCTCCCCCAGCCCCCAGACCAGGAGGGGGGTCTGCCAAAGCAGGTGGGCAATAAGACGGAGTGTGCTCTGCTGGGCTTCGTCCAGGACCTGCACAGAGACTACCAGGCTGTGAGGGATCAGATCCCTGAAGAGAAGCTCTACAAGGTTTACACCTTCAACTCTGTGCGCAAGAGCATGAGCACCGTGGTGTGCCTACCCGAGGGAGGGTTCAGGCTCTACAGCAAGGGGGCCTCTGAGATCATCCTCAAGAAGTACGTACCCCACCCAACACCTCCCCCCTCTCCCACTGTCCTCCTCTCCGTGCGTGAACTCTGTCTGTCTGCCTGTCTCTCTGCCTTTCTGTCTCACTGTCTGTATCTCTGTCTCTCTGGCCCTGAAAATCAAAAGTGCCTTCCAACAGTCCAAAACTCGCTGGCTCCATCTGTTTTAACCCGACTCTTATCCCGAAGAGTGTTTCAATCATGAAATGAAACCCTTTTCTGCTGTTTTCCGAGAGGTGGAATGGGTGCAATTTTTTACATAAAGGTGGCATAGCAGCTAAATGATCTCTTTCATCCTCTAAAATTGTAACCATATCTACAGCATGTTGGGCCCCAAAGTAGTCCACATCACACCCTTTTTTAGACTGAGTCTGTTTTAAATAGTCTGCTGTCTCCATTAGGACTTTTTGAAACAGGCAGAACCACTTTAGACAAAACATACTCAATCTGACCACATCAACCCTTTTGATTTTTGCATGGGGGTATGTTAATTAATTAGCTACCCACACTATTTGCACAACATTCCTTATACTGTCAGAATCAGGGTTTTGCAACTGTTCTCATCCTTGCTGGATGTTTTGGATTTTTGTTCTGAACATGAAAAAATTTAAAATCCTGCCACAAAAGCCCTTCCAGATGGTTGGAAAAACTTAAATATTCAGGGCATCGGTGTCTGTCTCTGTCTCTGTCTCTGTCTCTGTCTCTGTCTCTATCTCTCTGCCTTTGTCTCTATCTCTCTGCCTCTGTCTCTCTGCCTCTGTCTCTGTCTCTTTGCCTCTGTCTCTACCTCTGCCTGTTTCTATTTCTCTACCTCTGTCTCTGTCTCTCTACCTCTGTCTCTATCTCTTTACCTCTGTCTCTATCTCTCTGCCTCTGTCTCTATCTCTGCCTCTGTCCCTATCTCTCTCTTTCTGTCTCTCTGGCTCTGTCTATCTCTGCCTCTGTCCCTGTCTCTCTGCCTCTGTCTCTATCTCTCTATCTCTGTCTCTCTGTCTGTCAATTCAATTAAAAGATGCTTTATTGGCATGACTACAGCAGAAGTATTGCCAAAGTAATTACAAAACACATAATAATACAAATACAAATAAAACATCATACCAGTTGATTATAGGAAATAAGTCTATATAAAAAAGATACAAGAAATATTTAAATAAAAAAGACACATCAAAAGATACTTCTTTGTATATACATGTGTGATGGAAGGGAGTTTCTGTTGGTGTGATGGGAGCAGATAGCCGCTAGTGGAGTCTGTTTAAACACTGGTTTTACTGTTCCTGTCTTGGTTCAGGACACTCTCTGATATATTCAGTAGCTGTGAGTGCAGTGTCGCTGTTCTCGGCCAGAATAATTACCATCTTATCCTCGTCCTTAAGTTTCTTAACGTTAGAGATCTTTTGGGAGCTCCTTGGAATGTACTGGTGTCTTATACTGGTATATTTTGAGCAGTAGAGAAGGAAGTGTTCCTCATCTTCAACTCGTCACACTGGCCACGCAGTCTTCTCTCCACAGATTTCCAGCTCTGTTGGTGTCGGCCTGCTTCCAGGTTGTGGTCACTGACTTGGTATTTGGTAATTGTTTGTCTGTGTGTTTGTCTTTTGACTTTTCCTAAATAGTCTGCCAATGTTTAGCATTTACATTTTTTGTTTCTAGCATTTACATTTACAGTGTTTGTTGATCTGTGTAGTCCAGTGTGCCATGAATCAATTGTTAGATTCCTTGTTGTTGATCAGCCTCTTCTGGGACTTTGTGTTTTTGATGCTCCAGTTTCTTATGTCGTCCTCCTCTGCTCTAAAATCTTTTTCACAAGGTGACTCACTGTGTCAGATTGCACCTGGCTATTGACAGCTATAGACTGGAATGATTTGGGGTCTCTCTCTCTCTCTCTCTCTCTCTCTCTCTCTCTCTCTCTCTCTATCTCTGGCTATGTTAGCATGACAGAGGTGATCCAATGTTGCCAAAGCATTTCAACACATGTTACATGAAATAAAATATAATGTTAATAACACAATATCAATCCTCCCTCCCTCCTTCTTAACAGAATGTAAACAATATAACACCCCCCCCCATCTAATTTAACATCGGTTAAAGATACAGACATCACTCCTCGGTGTGATGTCTGTATCTCTCTCCTCTCTCCCAGGTGCACCAGTATCCTCACTGCCTCCGGGGAGCCCCGTTTATTCCACCCTCGCGATCGTGATGAGATGGTGAAGAAGGTGATTGAGCCGATGGCTTGTGAGGGTCTGCGTACGATCTGCATCGCTTACAGAGACTTCCCGGGAACGCCGGAGCCAGACTGGGACAGTGAGAGCGACATTGTGGGAGAGCTGACCTGCATCTGTGTGGTGGGGATTGAGGACCCTGTGAGGCCAGAGGTAAGGAGAGAGAGAGAGAGAAATGCAATACAATACAATACAATATAATGCAATAAAATACACTACACTGTGACATGATACAAAAACATAGTACTATTCCATTTGCTGATTCTTGTTACTCCCTTTTCCTCTCTCCTGCTCTTTGCTGTTCTCCTGGTCTCTTCCTGTCTCTCCTTTCTCCCCTCTCTCCCAGGTCCCGGAAGCGATCAGAAAATGCCAGCGTGCAGGGATCACAGTGAGGATGGTGACTGGAGACAACATCAACACAGCGAGGGCTATCGCAGCAAAGTGTGGAATCATACAGGCAGGGGAGGAGTTCTTGTGTATCGATGGCAAGGAGTTCAACAGGAGAATCAGAAACGAGAAGGGAGAGGTGAGAAAGGAGAGAGAGGGGAGAGGAGAGAGAGACAGGGGGAGAGGGGAGAGAGGAGAGAAAGTAGAGGGGGATAAAGAGGAGAGGGATGAGAGAGGGGAGTGTAATAGTGTTTTATTCTCTCCTCAGATTGAACAGGAGCGCATTGATAAGATTTGGCCAAAGCTGCGAGTTTTGGCACGCTCCTCACCCACTGACAAACACACCCTGGTGAAAGGTAGGTGTGAACGTGTGGGTTGCTGTGCAAAGTGAGAGGGTGATGCAGGTGCTCCAAACAAGGACAGACAGAAAGTTAATGGTTCAAGTTTGTAATCCTACTCCAACCACTTTTACCGTTCAAAAATAATAAAGCTGGCTCTACCCAAAAATGAGTATCGCCTGCGCCAAAACGAGGGGTTACAGTCCCGAAATAATAATCAAAAACACAGACACAACACAGACAGACACGTCTCAGGACAGTGCTCTTAGTGTAGGTGCTGTGCTGGAACAGTGATGTTGGTTCAGAGCAGGTGCAGTGAAGTTCAAGTGAATCGTTGGCCCCAAGGCTGCAGCTCCCAGCTCCGTGCTCGATCACTCTGCCAACAGAAAACACACTCAGTTCCAAAACCAACACCCACTTAACACCGTCTCTCAAAACACAGTCCTTGTTTCCTCCCATCAACCACAACAAAGGAACAGATCACAACGTCACGTCCCCCTAAAGTACCAATAGCCCCGCCCCCTCAGACAGCTAGTTCAATCACGTCTCCTCCAATTCATGAATGAAACTTCGCTCACCATACTAGGGCGATGACTCCTGGTGCTGTGTCGCCATCTCTTTCCTGGCGTCCAACTGCCCCCGGAATGAACAACCAATCCATTCAGTATGGGGCACATAAATCCTGCTGTGCAGTGCTCTCACAGATCGAGAGGGAGATTGTTGATCCAGATTCATTCGCTCTTGTCACAGTAGGATATTGAACAGTGTGAGGGGTTGTGTGTCTCTCAAGCATCATTGACAGCAAAGTTGTGGTGTGGTTGGAATGGGATGGGATGGGATGGGATGGGTTGGGTTGGGCTGTGGTGTGGTGTGGTGTGGTTGGGTTGTGGTGTGGTTGGGTTAGGTAGTGGTGTGGTTGGGTTGTGGTGTTGTTGGGTTAGGTAGTGGTGTGGTTGGGTTGTGGTGTGGTTGGGTTAGGTAGTGGTGTGGTTGGGTTGGGTTGGGTTGGGTTGGGCTGTGGTGTGGTTGGGTTGGGTTGGGTTGGGCTGTGGTGTGGTGTGGTGTGGTGTGGTTGGGTTGTGGTGTGGTTGGGTTAGGTAGTGGTGTGGTTGGGTTGTGGTGTGGTTGGGTTAGGTGTGGTGTGGTTGGGTTGTGGTGTGGTTGGGTTAGGTAGTGGTGTGGTTGGGTTGTGGTGTGGTTGGGTTTGGTTTGGTTGGGTTGGGCTGTGGTGTGGTGTGGTGTGGTTGGGTTGTGGTGTGGTTGGGTTAGGTAGTGGTGTGGTTGGGTTGTGGTGTGGTTGGGTTAGGTAGTGGTGTGGTTGGGTTGTGGTGTGGTTGGGTTAGGTAGTGGTGTGGTTGGGCTATGGTGTGGTGTGGTTGGGTTAGGTAGTGGTGTGGTTGGGTTGTGGTGTGGTTGGGTTAGGTAGTGGTGTGGTTGGGTTGTGGTGTGGTTGGGTTAGGTAGTGGTGTGGTTGGGTTGTGGTGTGGTGTGGTGTGGTTGGGTTGTGGTGTGGTTGGGTTAGGTAGTGGTGTGGTTGGGTTGTGGTGTGGTTGGGTTAGGGTGTAATTGTATTTCTCTATCTCTCAGGTATCATTGACAGCACCGTGCTGGAGCAACGGCAGGTTGTCGCGGTAACGGGAGATGGCACCAATGACGGGCCGGCTCTGAAGAAGGCTGACGTGGGCTTTGCCATGGTGAGTTTCCAGGGTTAATATTGAAATCTGGGAAACTGCTGTATAGTTCCTGACAGAGGTTATATTGCCTGAAGCTTGAGGGCCATGTTGTCCACTGAGGGTCACGATATCAACACAAGGGAACCAGAGTTTTCCACAAAACCACAATCTCTGTATTTAAATAAACACTCAAAGGCAGTTACATCTCTGTTGGTGGGATGGTAAGTGAGGATTAGAGGAATTCCGTTCACTGTGTGTTTTCGTGGTATGTAAAGCATGCTTTCTGTCTAAAAACAGGATTTAGCACTGTTGATGATCTTTTCTGGAAAACCGCAATTTGCAAAAAAATTGCGCATTTCCTCAATTTTAATGAAAAAGTTTTGATCATCACTGCAAATACAGTCTTAAAAGTTGGGAATAGGGAATTGAGTCACTGCAAGTCTTTAGGTGTGAGGAGTCATATATTAGATATGAATGAGAGTCGGAAGGTTTTTAGTGAATAGTGGTGTTGATAGTGGAATTCTCAGCAGTAATGGAAATATCCAAAAACAATATACTGGTGCAGGTTTCTGAGATGTCCCATGTATATTCGGGAATTTGATGCTGACTGAATGAACTGTTTCAAATCTTCATAAGAGGCAGTTGAACTTCCAAAGATGTCATCAGTATATCTGAGGTAGAGTTTCAGTGTGTTACCATTGTATTGCTGCAAAAAGGTCTTCTCAATTGATCCTACAAAAAGGCAGACACTTGATGGTCCCATTTTACTTCCCATGTTGACACCTCTTACGATGATTTCCATTCAAAGAAAAACAATTCCAAGTGAGCACAAGTTCAACTATTCTCAAAGATATATGTTAGCGGCTCCTTCACTATCCATTCATCAAGGAAGGGTTTTAAAGGTGTTACACCTTCAATGTTGGGGATAACAGTGTGGAGGCTTTTAATGTCCATTGTAAATAGAATAGGATTATCGCAGTGGTAGTGTTCTTTGAAATCGTCCAATATTTGTAGAAAATGTGTCCTTTACATATGTAGGCAGTGATTCAACAATGGGTTTTAAGGTATCATCAAGATCTCTGGAGATTAGTTCAGTGGGACAGGAACAGGCTGATACTATGGGACGACATGGATCATTTTATTTGTGGAGTTTGGGAAGTAAATAGAAACGACTGCAGTGAGGGGTTTTCTACAATTAGGTTCCGTGCAGATACTGGTAACAAGTTTTTTCAGGATGGCGTTATCAATAGTCAGTGTCTTGTAATTTCAAAGTGATATTGTTAGCATTATTAGTGATGGTATCGGAGAGATGTTGCCAAGCGTCTTTTATATAAAGGTGTTTACTCCAGACAACTACAGCTCCTTTGCCAGCTGGTTTTATTATGATGTTATCTCGCTTTTGTAAGTTCTGCAGCACATCCTGTTCATGCAAGATTGATTAAGATGTTTTGTAGGTATGTTAAAATATATGCATTGGATTTCATATATATATATATATATATATATATATATATATATATATATATATATATATATATATATATATATATATATATATATATATATATATAAGATTATTTTGTTTTTTTTTTTAGTATTACTATGCAGGACAGCCACTATAATATTGTTACCTTTATTAAAAATCTACCAATTAATCAGCTAATGCCCATAAATTAACCAATCAAAAAATTTTAATCGATTGACAGCCCTAATATATTTCTATATAGAATACTAGATGGACTGCAGTGAATTCTAGCTATACATCAAAAGGGTTCTGTTGACATCATAAACCCTGCGAGCAATTAAGTTCAACTACAATCTAACACCTTTCTCAGACCCTTCACGGTACTCTCTTCATTCATACTCTCTTTAGAAAACAAACAACTGGATTTTCAGTAGAGCTGTATATAATCTTCCCTCCCCCATCAGGGTATCGCTGGCACAGACGTGGCGAAGGAGGCCTCTGACATCATCCTGACAGATGATAACTTCAGTAGCATTGTGAAGGCAGTGATGTGGGGCCGCAACGTTTACGACAGCATCTCCAAATTCCTGCAGTTCCAACTCACCGTCAATGTGGTGGCCGTCATTGTGGCTTTCACTGGGGCCTGCATCACACAGGTGCAACCCTCCCTCTCTTCCATTCCCCTCCCCTTACCTCACTCTCTCACTCCCTTCCCCTCTCCTCTCCTCTCTCTCTCACCCCATCTCTGCTCTCACCCCCTCTCACCTCCCCTCTTCCCTCTATCACTTCCCTCCCCACTCTCCTCCCTCTTTCCCTTCCATATCTCGCTCACTCTCCTGTAATCCCTCTCCTCTTTCATCCCAACTCTCTCTCACCCCCCTCTAATCTCTCTCACCTCTCTCACCCCCTCACTCTTAGGACTCTCCCCTAAAGGCAGTGCAGATGCTCTGGGTGAATCTCATCATGGACACGTTCGCCTCCCTCGCTCTCGCCACTGAGCCACCCACCGAGTCCCTGTTGCTGCGCAGACCGTACGGGAGGAACAAGCCACTCATCTCTAGGACCATGATGAAGAACATCCTGGGGCACGCTGTCTACCAGCTCACCATCATCTTCACACTGCTGTTTGTGGGTAAGAGAGATGGGGGAGATAGGAGGAGAGCGAGAGGGGAGACAGGAGGACAGGATGAGGTGAGGGAGAGAAGATACCAGCTAGCCATTATTGTCACACTGCTGTTCCTGGCTAAGCGAGAGACATAGGTGGAGAGATAGAGAGAGGGAGGGGGGGAGAGAGACTGGAAGACAGAGGAGGAGAGATGGTGGTACTAATAGACTGAAATGTAGAGGAAGAGGAGATGAAGAACCTGTTGAACTTGACTCGGTATTTGGCTATATTTGAAGTGTTTTGAAGTTATGGATCAAAATTTCCTCTCAACCCGCCAGGTGAGCTGTTCTTCAATATCGACAGTGGTCGGAATGCCCCCCTGCACTCCCCCCCCTCGGAGCACTACACCATCATCTTCAACACCTTTGTACTGATGCAGCTCTTCAACGAGATCAACGCGCGCAAAATCCACGGTGAGAGGAACGTTTTCGACTCCATCTTCAGGAACCCCATCTTCTGCAGCATCGTGCTGGGCACCTTCTTGATGCAGGTACCCCAATCACTCTTTACCCTTGATTCACTAAAATAGACACACATATTGAGAGAGAGACACACACTGACACTGTGTGTCTCTGTGACACAGTGTGTGACACACTGGCAACATTGGATCACTCATGTCATGCTACTAAAGCCAGTCTGAATTTGAATTTGAATTTGAGAAAGAGACACAATGAGAGAGAGAGAGACACACTGAGAGACAGACACACACTGAGAGAGGCACAGAGAGAGACACACTGAGAGAGAGACACACAGAGAGAGGCACAGAGAGAGACACACTGAGAAGAGAGAGTGACACAGAGAGAGAGAGAGAGAGAGACATTCACACTGAGACACACACATTGATACACATACACACTGAGGACACTGAGGGAGATGCACTGAGAGAGACACACACACTAAGAGTGACAGAGAGAGACAGTCACTGACATTACAGGATATGATGGAACCCAATGTCTATAGGTTCCAGAAAAGGCATTGCTGAGTGGCCACTCATATCAGGTGTGCCACTGATATTGGGGTGTGTCACTGATATTGCGGTTTGTCACTGATATGGGGGGGTGTCACTGACATCGGGGTGTCACTGCTTGCCCTGAACTCATAGAAAGCTGGTGAAGCATTTACTGGCACAAAGACTACAGCTGCAGGTGTGAATTGTGGACCACAGCATAATTGTCTCCTCTCTCCTCAGGTCGTGATTGTGCAGTGGGGGGGGAAGCCCTTCAGCTGTGCACCCCTCAATGTGGAGCAGTGGCTCTGGTGCCTGTTTGTCGGAATTGGGGAGCTGCTGTGGGGGCAGGTTAGTACCGAGGTGGGGGGGTGGGTGTTGTTCTAAATGTTGTTACAAATTGTTCTAAATTAATTACAAAACCAAAACAGAAAATAATTGATTGCATAAGTATTCACCCCCTTGAGTCAATATTTGGTAGAGGCACTTTTGGCAGCAATTACAGCCATGAGTCTGTTTGGATAAGTCTCTACCAGCTTTGCACATCTGGACACTGCAATTTTTGCCAATTCTTCTTTGCAAAAAAACAGCAATTTTCAACTCTTTCCACATATTCTCAATTGGATTGAGGTCCGGACTTTGACTGGGCCACTCCAGGACATTGACCTTTCTGTTTTTAAGCCACTCCAATCTGGCTTTGGCTGTATGTTTGGGGTCATTGTCCTGCTGGAAGACGAATCTAATCCCAAGTCCCAGGTCTCTTAAAGACTTCAGCAGGTTTTCCTCCAGGATTTCTTTGTACTTTGCTGCATCCATTTTGCCCTCTGTCTTCACAAGCTTTCCAGGCCCTGACGCAGAGAAGCATCTCCATAGCATGATGCTGCCACCACCATGCTTCACGGTAAGGATGGTGTTCTCAGGATGATGTGCGGTGTTAGGCTTGTGCCAAACATATTGCTTAGCGTTGAGGCCAAAAAGCTCTATTTTGGTCTCATCAGACCATAGAATCTTCTTCCACTTGGTCTCAGAGTCTCCCACATGCCTTCTGGCAAACTCTAGCTGAGATTTTTTCAAAAACGGCTTTTATTTTTTGCCACTTTCCCATAAAAGCCAGTTTTGTGAAGTACCCAGGCTATTGTTGCTGTATGCACAGTGTCTCCCAGCTCAGCTGTGGAAGACTCCTTTAGAGTTGCCATAGCCCTCTTGGTGGCCTCCCTGACTAGTGCCCTTCTTGCCTGGATACTCGTTTTTAACTGGTTTTTGAGGACAGCCTGTGCTAGACAGATTCACAGTTGTGCCATATTCTCTCCATTTCTTAATAAATTACTTTACTGTGCTCTGGGGGATATTCAATGCCTTGGAAATGTTTTTATATCCAACCCCTGATTGGTGCTTTTGAAAAATTATTCCGGATTCGCTTTGAATGTTCCTTCCTCTTCATGATGTAGTTTTTGTTAGGAAAAGTACTAACCAACTGTGGGACCTCCCAGAGACAGGTGTGTTTAACCTGAAATCATGTGAAACACCTTAATTGCACACAGGTGGACTCCATTCGACTAATTATGTGACTTCTAAAGACAACTGGTTGCACCAGAGCTTATTTAGGTGTGTCATAGCAAAGGGGGTGAATACTTATGCAATCAATTATTTTCTGTTTTATGTTTGTAATTAATTTAGAACAATCTGTACATTTTATTTTTCACTTTGACATTATGGACTTCTTTTGTGCTGATCAGTGGCAAAAACTCCTAATAAAATCTATTTTGATTCCATGTTGTAACACAATAAAATGTGGAAAAGTCCAAGGGGGGTGGATACTTTTGAGAGCCACTGTGTGTGTGTGTGTGTATGTGTGTGTGTGTGTGTGTGTCTATATATATATATATATATATATATATATATATATATATATATATATATATATTATATATATACACACACACACACACACACACACACAAAAATACTTATATAATAGTATTAAGGTTTCCCTTTTTTATATAGTTAATTAAAACTCTTATAATAGTAAAAACTTTCATACAAGTTAAAATCACAAGATACTTAAGAAACATGAACAGCAATGCAGGCATTCCATTTTGTAATTAAACCCTTTTCTGAAACATACTATATAAAAAAAAAAAAATTAAAAAGCCATTCCATGTAACTTCATGTATGTGTTCCTGTACAGCTGTCTACATAACGGAATTGCCAGCCATTCTTTTCATATGTATTTTTCTCTAGTTGACCTCATTTCAATTATCTTCCTGTCTCCCAGCCACTGTTGCTGTGTACTGTATGTACTGACATGTGTTGTGTACTCTGTGAAATGCTTTGAAATTATTTGTTTTAATAAAAGACACCCGATACACCACTTATTCATTCGCGACACTAACAAACTGATTCATCACCTACACTTGACCTTTGCTTAAAACTTAAGAGCTACCGCTGAGCATAATGGGAGATGTATTTTGTTAGTCAAGTTCAATCAGAGTTACACCTTGCCCAGGACTACAAAACCACAACTCATTGCAGAAATGATGCATTTCTAAGCAAAGTAAAATCCAAATGATTTGCTATCAAAATGATAAAGTAAGGCGAATAATCACAGATAACATACAAGAGGTTTTAGTTGGTTGGATCACAACTGGTTCTATATTAAATCACACTGCCATGTTGCTGATGATTGAAATTGGAAAGTGATGGAAAGTTTGTGTTGAGTAATTAACCAGTTTTATTCCATTTCATTAATACAGAATTGCTGAAAAGCTCTTAAAGGCAGTGGCTTGGAGAGTGTGAGTGTGCACTCTGCTTTGTCTCTGCAGCTCATCACCTCCATCCCCACCAGTCACCTGAAGTGCTTGAAAGAGGCAGGGCATGGGCCAGGCCAGGATGAGATCACAGATGATGAGCTGGCCGACGACGAGGATGAGATTGACCACGCAGAGAGGGAGCTGAGGAGAGGACAGATCCTGTGGTTCAGAGGACTGAACCGCATCCAGACACAGGTACTGAGAAACACACACAGAGACACAAACACTGAATGAGATGCACACAGAGACACGCAGATACACAGAAAGAGACTCACAGAGACAGAAACACACGCTGAGAGACAGCGAACACGCTGAGAGGGAGACACACACACTGAGACACCAGAGACACATACACACACTGAGAGAGAAACACACCCTGAGAGATACACAGAGACACACACAGACAGAAACACACATTGAGAGACAGCGAACACGCTGAGAGAGACACACACTGAGAGACATGCAGAGACACACACTGAGGCACGAGAGACACGTACACACACTGAGAGAGACACACAGACTGAGACAGACATGCAGAGCCAGACACTGAGACACATGCACTGAGAGAGACACTCACTGGAGAGACACACTCAGTAAGAGAAACACAAAGACAAACACTGAGAGACAGACCCTCTTAGAATCAAGACTGTTTAATACGTCTGACTAACACACACACAAGCCTGTGTTTAAGATCTCTTTAACAGGATTGTTGCTCATAAAATAATTCTCTAAGCCTCACTTGTATTCAAAACTGAACATTGAGATCCTGTGTAGCAAATGGAAGTGAAAACAGGGCAGACTTATGGAATTATTATAGATAAGCAGTTAAATACAGACGAGCCACAAGGTGTTTCTATCAGTGTTACAGAGATAGGAGGAAAGGAAGGTGTCTGTTAAAATAAAAGCCATTCTCTGCTATAGGGTACAAAACCAAAATTCTGTCAAAAATATTAAAAATATCTTTCAATTACGTTGTACTGCTCAAGAGTTGCTCTGCAGTTCTAGTTGCTGCCGCAGTATTTTACGCAGGCTGGACCAGACAAAGGGTCTAATTTACTAAAGGTTCTTATGCAGTATCATGAGTGTTATCCAAGGACAAGGCACGTTCTAGATAATCCCGTATTTATCAACCACAATAAAGTGCGACTTAAAGTATAAGACTTGAGTTAGCATGCATGCCTTAAAAATAACACGATAATACGGGAACATTAGCATCTGCTGAATGCACATATACCAGCCGACTGCATAAAATAAAGAAAGAAAAAAACTTTTGAACAGAAATGCGTAAATAAAACTGCACAAACAAAATAAGTTACAGGACATTAAAAAAAAAAAAAAAAGGTAATAACTTACTATGCAAAATGACATAACTGCGTTCATACAGACATAATTCAAACATGGTAATATAAAGGAAACTGGGTTTACAATCACAACGGCACAATATTAAAGAAGGAAGTGTTCTCCTAAATCACTTACCTGCATACAGTGCCCTTTTTTTCTCCACACGATTTGGGCACAGCTATACCATTGCATGTGTCGGCTGGCACTGGGGTCGATACCTTCTGCATACCTGCTTTTACTTCTGTGCAAATAATTCTGTACCTTCACAAAGTAACTGATTTGCATTTTTCTGTACAAGATAATTCTTTCTCTAGCTACAGTAGATTACACAGCAGGCTATGTATAGTATAGTTACTCCTAGTTATTACTACCTGTGCATTTCTTGCAATTGGTGTCTGTGAGATCCACATTGTAAAACACATGAATGGCATTTCAATGTACAGAAATGCGTTGATCACTGAAATATGCCACCTGGTCTAAATGCCAACTCCATACTTTGTTGTATTCACAGTTTCATTAATGCAGCCTAAGGGCTGAAGACTGATCTACTCAGTGATGGATGAAAAAAAGAATAGGCTACTTACTATAATGTAGAAGCAAAATGCTTTTTATATATACTGTACAGCCATGACGGTGTACAGGCAAGATTGTTTATAACTTTGTAATTTATTTATTTTTGCGATCCTGCCTTTCAAACGCCATTATAGAGTATTTTTTAGTAAAAGTCAAGAACTGACAACTGCGTATCTCAATCTCTGCTCATTTCTTTATAGTCAGTGGCCCCTATGTCGTCATTTCGTTAAGACGCACTTTATCTTCTGTGATAAGACACGTCTTAATACAGTAATGATTTACGCGTCTTAATAATCGGCATTCACATTAGTAAATACCAGTTTATTTATAGTTTTAAGATGTGTGTTACAGGATTGTGTTCACACGCGTCTTATGGCTACTTTTAAGAACCTTTAGTAAATGAGGCCCAAAGCGTCTTTATATTTGTAAGCACCAGCGCCATTTAGTGCACAGCTCTAGTGTTGCCTTAATTACAACAGGATGCTTGGATCAGTATATGGCTCTTGTGTCGAATCAAATGCTTTGGCTGATCTAGCCTATATAATTTATGTCTATGGCAGACAAGATCAATCTTTTTGCTTATTACTTTGGGCAGATATCTGGTCTCTCTTTTTGGTTCCCCACAGCAGAGAAGGATCTAGAACTCAAACTGGCTTGTGAGCTGGGCTCTTATACTAAGCAGTGCCACCATCCTCAAAACCTTCTCTCATTCTCCATCCTGCTGAAACTCTGAAGTTTAAGTACCCCTGTGGCCTCAATAGAGCTCTCAGAATCTTGTCTAACTTCCCATCAGCTATGTGTCCTCCAGCAAGAACACTGCCCCCTGGTGGAAGTAAGATATGCATCAATAAGAAAAACGCATAGATCGACATAGTGTTTCTTGCATCCACTAGGGATGCTGTGACTGAAACAGATAATGACAGAGTGAATCTGAACTGGAAGAAGCATTAGCTCAGGCAGCAGCAGCACCTCATCTATAGCATTTTGAAATATTCCAAACTGAAACATAAAATACAAAATAAGAACCAAATGAAAAAAAGGGGGACGTTGTGATAATGTTGCTATTGCTAATAAGAGGGAAGAACGTTGATTTCAGCACTGCTTGGCATTCATTTAATGGGGGCAGTGATCATGTTGCTATTTCAGTAAGAGATAGGGAATTGGATGTCTTAACAGCGGTTCTCACTTTATTAAAACAATTGTACTATTTCTAAAGCAATGTGTCTGTTCAGACAGTGGTGGGACTGTGCAGGTCACTCTGCTTTGTGTCTGACTTGGTTTTTTTGGGGTTTGATTTAATTGATTAACAGGTCCTCTCTCCTCACGTTATCACCAGCAGGACACTTCTCATCCTTTCGCCAAATCCTGTTGTCTGTCATTAATGTTTTTCTTTTTCTTAAACAGTAAGGGGAAAAAAAGGACTAAAGTTTCCCCTGAGCAAAAAAAAACAAACAAACAAAACAAAAACTTAAATCTTAAAGAGGATATTCTGAGCTGTTCGTATGAAACATTTCCCAGAGACTCTGTGGAAAGTGGTTCCCTGTGATGGCCATATTGGCTCAAACCTTCCTATAGTTTAAACACAAGGCCAGTCCATGTGTGAGCCACAATAGCGCCATCTGTTGTCTGCAAGAATTTGGTACGTCAATGTGTGTTTAGTTACAAGATGCCATTTTCATTGTAATTACTAAGTAATATATTTAGAATGTCTGTTTAATTAAATGGAAGTGCTTAGTAATTGTTTTAGTATTACTAGAAGGAGTGTATTGATACTGGCATTTGCCTTATTTGTCGGCAGGTATTTATAATTGAGTAAATCAGTGGCAAAAAGCTGATTGAAGGGAATATTCCTCTTATCCTGCCGTACTGCTGAGGCTGTAAGCTGACAATGTAAACATGTTGCAAAACTTGCAACTGCAACTGATTTGTCACGTAAACGTGACCTTTCGTTCACCCTAGTTCTGGGATATGTATTGCTATTGCGTGCCAGGACTCCAGGCACTTGCAATTCTAAGTAAACTAAAAAGTAAAGATTTAATATCTAAAGGATAAAAACATAATCGCTTATAAAATCGAAATGAGTTGTAGTCAGTTTGATCACAACAGGTTCTAATTAAATAACACTGTCAGATTATTCTTGAATAAATGCAATGATTTACAAGAGAAACCGAAGGACTGTTATGTGTTAGGTAATCAACATGTTTATTCCATTTAATTAGTATCTAAACCCTTCACATTCCTTAAAGATAATTATTCTGAAAAGTATCGGCTCACCCTTTAATTACTAGGTCATAAATGTGAACCAAAAAAAACACATATATATATATACACACACACACACACACACACACACACACACACACACACACACACACACACACACACATTAAGTTTTGTAATCCTGGAATATTGAGTTGCAGCCCCTTTTTTCCTCAGAACGGCCTCAATTCATCAGGACATGGACTCTACAAGGTGTCGAAAGCATTCCACAGGGATGCTGACCCATGTTGACTCAAATGCTTCCCACAGTTGTGTCAAGTTGGCTGGTAGTGGATCTCTACTCCATCTCATCCCACAGATGCTCAATTGGATTGAGATCTGGTGACTGGGCAGACCACTGCAGTAAGCTGAATTCACTGTCATGTTCGTGGATCCATTCCTTGACAATCCTAGCCTTGTGGCATGGGGCATTATCCTGCTGAAAAAATCCATTAGCAGATGGATACACTGCTGCCATTAAGGGATGCACCTGATTGGCAATGATGTTCAGATATCCTGTGGCATTCAGACGTTGCTCCACTTTTATCAAGGGGCCCAATGTGTGCCATGAAAACACACCCCACACCATCACACCACCACAACCAGCCTGCAGTGTTGACACGTGGCATGATGGATGCATGCACTCATGTGGTTTTCTCCATACCCTAGTCCTCCCATCAGCATGAAACAGCAGGAGCCGGGATTCATCAGAGCAGGCAATGTTTTTCCAATCCTCCAGTTTCCAGTGTTTCCATTCCTTAGCCCCCTGCAACCACAGTTTCTCATGTTTTACTGAAAGAAGTGGAACTCTGTTAGGTCGTCTGCTTCCATACCCCATTCGTGTCAAGGTACGACGAGTTTTGCATTCTTTTATGGGTCTTTCGGCACCAATGTTGTACTGGACTGTCAGTTGACTAACCGTAGCCCGTCTGTTGCTCTGCACAATTCGTGTGAGCCTCCTTTGGCCTCTCTCATCAATGAGCCATTTTCGACCACTGGCCTGCCAATGGCTGGATGTCCTTTGGGTGGTGGACCATCCTTGATACACGGGAAACTGTTGAGCGTGAAAAACCCAGCAGTGTTGCAGTTCTTGACACGCTCAAACCGACGGACCTGGCACCTGTTACCATACCCCGTTCAAAGGCACAAATATTTTGTCTTGCCCATTTACCCTCTGAATGGCACATATACACAATCCATGTCTCAAATGTCTCCCCTTCATCTACACTGATTGAAGTGGATTTAACAGGTTACAGCAATAAGGGATCATAGTTTTCACCTGGATTCACCTCGTCAGTCTATTTCATGGAAAGAGCAGGTGTTCCTAATGTTTTGTACACTCAGTGTTTATATATATATATATATATATATATATATATATATATATATATATATATATATATATATATATATATATATATATATATGCATGGATCAGTGTGATAATAACTTCTACCACACACCAGACAACAGACTGACAGAACATATCAGTGCTTTTGTGATATACATGTGAATGGAGATGTATGATAGTTCAAGGGCAGCACAAAAATCAGCACCAAAGGACACAGCTGGAAATTGAGTGACTTGGGACAGACAGTAGGAGACACTTCTTCACAAAGAGAGTGGTGAGGGGATGGAATGGGTTACCTAGTCATGTTGCTGATGCTGTATCACTGCGATCTAAGACTCGACTTTACAAAGTTCTGAGATCAATTAGCTACTAGGAACCGGATGAGCACTGAGGGGCTGAAAGGCCTCCTCTCGTTCAGGAACTTTCTTACCACATATCAGGTCTGATATTTACTGTGCAGTGTCAGAGACCCCAGTACACACTCAAGTGCAGGATCCATCCCAGACAGCCTGTTCTAGATTAAGTTCAGAGCCCAACACACTCTGTATAGCACTGCAATCACACAGTGTGCTGCTGCAGTTGTGTTCAGAGCCCAGCACACAGTGTGCTGCTGCAGTTGTGTTCAGAGCCCAGCACACAGTGTGCTGCTGCAGTTGTGTTCAGAGCCCAGCACACAGTGTGCTGCTGCAGTTGTGTTCAGAGTCCAGCACACAGTGTGCTGCTGCAGTTGTATGGAGAGGCTTAAAGAAGTTGTGAAAGCTGTGTGAGGCTGTACAGTAAGCACCAGCCAAGCTCAGCTTAGCAGCAGGAACATATCCATGGAAATGGTTTCACTTTCCTGGTGGTGATATTTAATTCTCATTGCAGTAAAACTAAAGAAATGTTGGGTTTTTTTGCATTATTGAATACTGGGAAAATTCCAAAATACACCTTTTATGAAAACTTGAACATGACACACGCAGTTTATAAAATTTAAAAAAACAAGGATTTCTTTAGCCCCCCCCTAACTGTAGATTAGTTTATGATAAAAGCCATCAAGTATGTCCTTTTTTTTGCAATGTATAAAAGTTAAAATCAGAAACTGAACCATGCGGTCTCTGGATGGCACATCGTTCTTCCTCAGGGATCGCCAGTGTGATGTGTTTTTCGGCCAAGGCTCCCTGTGCAGCACCTCCATCTGGACCTGCACACCACACACTGAACCATAAGCACCAGCAAGCAGCAGAACGGGGGCCCTGATAACGAGGGGCAGGTGCAGATCGGAACGCCCTTGGTTAGCACACCTGTAAGGGGGGCAGTGGTAATGTTGCCTGTGCCACTGTCATTACTTATCAGTCTTTCTAACTATTGCAGTAAGACTGCTTCTGAAAAGACTCCAGGTCTCTGAAGTGAGGCGAGGAAACCTGTCGGTGTTGCTTTATTTAGGAGTCTTTTCAGAAGCTGCAGTGTCGGTGTCAATGAAGAAGAAGCCTGTGTGGATAGTTGTTTTTAATTATCAAGGTTTGTCTCTGCTTGGTCTCCCCCTCTCCCCTTCCCTTTCTTGTGTGTTTCCTCCTCTCCCCCCTCCCCTCCCAACTCCTCTGAGGAGTGGACCAACAAATGGGGGGGGGGGGAGGGGAGCCCCTGAGTGTGTGCTGTTCTCTCTCCCCTCCCTCCCTGTGGCTGTGCTGCCTCTCTAACCCCTGGGTGTGTGCTGTTCTCTCTTCCCCCTGCAGATGGAGGTAGTGAGCACGTTCAAGCGGAGCGGTTCTTTCCAGGGTGCTGTGAGGCGCCGCTCCTCCGTCCTCAGTCAGCTCCATGAAGTAACCAATATTTCTACCCCCACTCACGTAGTTGTGTCTGTGGGCAATGCCACGGGCACGCCGGTCGCTGGGAGTGAGTTAATTCGCTTTGCTTCTTACTGCAACACCCGGCAGCGCTCGTACACCTCTGGCTTTCTTTCTATATTTCTTTTTTCTGTTCCTTTTCCATCTTTAGTTTTTTCCTCTCCCTCTCTTTCTTACCTCATGTTTTTCTTCCTTCTTTTCTCTCTCTTCTCGTTGGTTTGGTTTCTTTCTTTTTTTTTTTTTTCCAGTGTGTTCAGGTGGTGTGTAGTTTTCAGTGTTTGGTTCCTGAGCAGTCGTGTCCTCTCTGATGTTTGGTTCCTGAGCAGTCGTGTCCTCTCTGATCTCCCGCCCTGCTCTGCACCCTGTTGTGTTCAATGAGGAAGGCCAGTCTGTCTACTCTCGCTCTGCTCCGCTCCTCTCAGCTCACTCTGCTCTTCATCGTGCTGGATTCAGCTCTTAAACAGTTACAGAGTTCAAGTTACTTGTAAAATGTTATAGCTAACTTGAAATATGCAACTGTTAAGAGCTGAAAACATTAAAAAGATCTACTTAAGCAAATTATCAGTTCAATTAAGGGGCTAGTTAAGTAACTGAGAGCTCGGTTGGAATGAAAACCAGCAGCCACAGGGGGTCACCAGGACAGGAGTTGAGAACCACTGGTAAAGACCATATAAGATACAGTATACAGGGTACATTATATAGGATACAATATATAACATATACATATGGGTGCAATATATAATGTCAGCATAGAGTATGTAGAATACTGTATATAGTGTACAGGTGCATTCCACTTGTAACAGATCCTGTTAGAACAGAGTTCTGTTTACATTGTATTGAGGAGTATTGATTTGAAATCAGCATTGGAAGGAAATTATATTATAGATGTTTCATGGGTAGCTAGGAGTCAATATTTATTAGTAGTAGTAATAATAGTGTTGTCCTATTGTTATTCATTTTTGTCGTAACATTATTATTATTATTATTATTATTATTATTATTATTATTATTATTATTATTATTATTATTGTTGTTGTTAATAATTATTATAATATTAATAATAATAATAATAATAATAATAATAATAATAATAATAATAATAATAATAATAATAAACATTTTTGAATATGGAATGATAGTATGGTTAACGCATAATAATTGATATAGCAGAGCTGAGGAATTCAAGATGATAAATATGATTTAATTTAGAGTGTTGAGGTTGGTTTATATGAATCAACTTCACAGTTGAGGATGGGAAATATTATACATTCATATTAAAAAGTTGAAACATTGTGAATGGTTAATATCACATTAATGAGATTTGAATATAAATATTGAGTTTAGAATATAAATATTATGAATTGATGTTGGAGTTCTAAATTCAACAGAATGCAGATTAAGATTTAATTTGCTGCTAATGGACAGAGACAGAATGAGAGGCGACGGTCAGGCAGGCAGGCAGGCAAGCAACGGAGGACATGGCTGTCCAGTTGATTTCTTTCGTTCTGTTGGTCATGTTTTAGTTAAAAACAAAAAGCAAAACAAAGAAAGTGTTGAGGGAATGGTGTGCTCTCCCTGGCAGTGTAAACCTTCGAGTATAAAGCCCTGTGTGGGGAGTCAGAGAGGTCTCCATGTCCTGCTGTACTGATTTGTGTTCACCGTTGCCTTTCTCCCTCCAGGACCCACCTGCACAGAATAACCAGGAGGGGGCAGTGAGAGGGAGTTAACCACCTGGGTTTCCTTCTGTCACAGCAGTTCATAGTCTTTCTTTTATTTCTCTTTCAGTTGTATTGTTTTCTCTCATTCTTTCTTCACTCTCTCTGTTCTAGGATGTCCTCTTAGTGTCTGAAGTGTTGCTTGGTGTTTTTACTGTGCAAAGAAACTGAGTCACGCAGATAAACAATTTCATACTGTGTAGCAATGAGAGTGTTCACTTCGTTTTTATGAGGAGTGTTACTGTAAGGGAGGCGGTGCGAGGGAAAACGAGGGGAGCACTCTTTAATAACCACACACGAAAGGAACCCAAGTCTGCTGATTTTAAACTTGACGTCTGTCTGTGGCTGTTTTTATTTTTCATTTTGTATATTTTACTTCGTAAAATGGAATCCTTATTTTTTATAATTATAATAATCATTATTTTTTTTACTAAATACAATCAAGATGAAATTCATAAAAAGTAATATTATTATTATTATATCATTAATTTATTATTATTATTATTATTGCATTTGATTTTATTCTAATTATATTACAATATATTTTCTATATATGTATATAATATTTTCTACATGATTCGGGTGCTGCTAGCAGTTTTCTTCCATTCTCATCTCTCCTTGCTCTTTTGTGCTTGCATTGATTAACACACCTGTCTGCTCTGTTGAGTTTGCATTGATTAACACACCTGTCTGCTATCAGGATGGCTTGGTCAGGAATTGGCACTGGGAAAAACTGAAAGCTTCAAATGACAAGGAATTGCAATAGGAACCCATCTCAATGCAAGTCAATGTAGAGCATGCTATTTGAAGCTGTTTGGTAATAATGGATATCAGTGATGCTTCAATACCACGTATTTCAAACTAATGTGATGTTCCAGACCTCCTCACAGCCTCATAGCCCAAGACCCCTCTCCCTGGATCCCCACGTGTCCTAACATGCTTTCTTCTTCCCATCATCTCATCTTTCTCTTCAGTTACCCCCTGTCTCCCTCTTTCTCTCTCGCTTGCTTATTTCTGTGTCATTTATATAAAAAAAAAAAATACTGAGTTTTTCCATCAAGCTGTTAAAAAAGGCATGGAAGGAGGCTGAAGCAATCTGACCGTGTAGACTGACGTCACTGACCCCCCCCCCCCCCCCCCCCCCCCCCCCCCCCCCGTCACATCACCTTTCTTTACCGCGTTATATGAGCTTACAAAATGTTGTTAATGTAAAAATTTTTACAGTAGTTGGATCAGTACAAAACTTTGAAAATGCACAACGCTTTCTTTGGAGAGCTGAGTGGAAAAACAAATAAGTGGAAGAAACGCTTGGTTATTCCTTCTGTTTTTCTTTTTTCTTTTGTTGCTTGTGAAACAGCAGCGTGAAGGAATGCTTTTTCTTTACAGCATGTACACATGGCAAAATGAGAAGTTAGCAAAAAACTCTTCTCTCACGCTTTCTCCATCTCTTTCAAACGCATGTGGAATTATTAAAACCATTTTATTTTTCAAGTGTGATTTTCTTTTAGGTTAAACTAAACAACTGTTATGTAAGTGCCATCTTTAAATAATCTCACTGTTCAGCATTATGAGACAGAAATTAAACATGGCACTCACTGAAAACTAAATGGATATACCTGAAAATGAAATTGCATGAGTGGGCCTGCTGGATTCAGTACAAGTTCTGCAAATATACCCTCTCTGGTAGTTCCATTAGAAGAACAATTATTTCATTTTTTGGTCAACACTAGTAGGGAAATGTCCCATTATATAGACCTGTGTGCTTTGAAGCTTCTATTTCACAATAATTATTTTTCTATGAATGTAATTTTTCATTATTTTGGCATGCCGATGCAACGCCTGGAACGACGATAGAGTTCTCTTTTTTCTTTTTCTCTCTCCTCCCTCCCTCTCTGCTTTCAGTCACTTTGTTATGCTCTGTGTTTTTGCTCATCAGTACTTTTTCGTTGCAGATTCCAACTCACATGATTACTTTCTTTGATGTATGTATATATATATATACCCTCTCTTTCAATATACATACCTATCGTTTGTGGTTTTTGTGTTAATCATTGCATTGCGTTGTCTGTCTGTATGTCTTGTGAACAGCTATCAGTCATAATGTTATTTTTGTTTTACTCATATTATTATTTTTTTCTTTAAAAGGCATCAAGGATAAAGCTGCAATACCTTGGTTTATTTAGATTTGACTGCAAATTAGATTCTGTTTGCTTGATGTTTTGAGATACAAAGTCTATTGTCTTAATGAAGCTCTTAATAAGAAAAAGTGCATGATATCAAATGACAGACAGGGATGCAAACACGTCACTCTGTGAGTATGCATTGTGAATCCCGTCACTTTGTGACTATACTGTCAGTTTTTTTTTTCTTTAAACTGAAACTGAACTGATTGATTCTGGAAGAAACCACAAAGACTAATAAAGTAAACTTGAGCATTGTGGGGCTCATGCCTGTCCTCTTATATGACTCAAGTTCTTAAACCCCGCTGGTGCGTCACTTCAGTTCTCTTTGCTTTGTTATTGCAGCTCTCCTGAGTCCTGTTGGTACGTTTTGGCTGGGAACACAGAAAACTCATCAACGTGCTAAAATCTCACTCTCTCTCTCTCTCTCTCTCTCCCCCTCCCCTCCTCTCCCATCCCCTTTGTCGCTCTCCTCCCTTTTTAAACCCTAACCCTACCTCTTACCTCCCTTTTTCCAACCCTCCCCCACTCTCTCCATCCCACTGCTCTCCCCTCATCACTCCTTCCCCTATCCTTCTCCCTCCTTCCCCCTCCCCTCCCAGATCCGGGTGGTGAGAGCATTCCGTAGCTCAACGTACGAAGTTGAGAAGAAACCAGACACACGGAACTCCATCCACAACTTCATGTCGCTGCCTCAGGAGTTCCTTCTGAACGATTTCATCCACAACATCCCCCTGATCGACGACACGGACCTGGAGGAGGAGTCTGAGCTATCAGTCAAGCACCAGTACCGCCCCCCCCTGCCATCCCTCACACCCTCCTCCCCAAACATGAACAACAACGCCATCGAAAGCGGTGTCTATCTCACCCCCACCATAAACACGGGGGCTTCTAGCCCCGCTAGCCCCCTGCACAGTGTGGAGACTTCACTATAACATCCAGAACACAACAGACTCTCTCTCACCCCCCCCCCCCCCCCCCCCCCCCCCAGTTTATCACGCATCACCCAGGCAGTCTCTGACTCTCTCTTGTGGCTACTGACTTCACCCAGGCAGTCTCCCTCTTCCTGTCTCTGCATCACTGAGGCACTCTCACTGTGTCTCAACATCACCCAGAAAACAGATACTGTCTCTATAATATCAAGCAAAGGAAAAGACTGACATTTCTACAACATCCACCAAAGAAAGAGACACCAAGCTAAGAGACTGACCAAACAAACAGAGACTCAACAAACAAACAGACTCATGTACTGTTTCTTATTGTCAGACTAATGGACTAACGGGGACAGCTGGCTTGAGTTGAGGGAGAGTGGTATAGTGATGCTCAATGTGTCTCATGTAATCGGTCATTGGTCAGCTCACTCTCAATTCTCTCCATCTCTTTCTATCTCTGTCAGTCCTAGTATGACTGGTCAAGCCAATAATAAAGACATCTGAATTTGATAGACAAAGTTAATTATGCTTAAATATATATTATAAAGATTTTTTTTTTTTTTAATGGCCACAAATACTGAAGTCAAGTGGAAGCACTAGCTGTAATGCACTGTAGAGCAGGGTCCGAGGAGATCATTTTAAAATGTTCCCGAAATACCTTTATCGCGCTCCCACTCCATATTTCGTAAGATAGCCAAGTATTGCCAAAGTATTTCCAGTCCACAGAAACATGTTGAAAACTTTGATATGTACGAACACCCGTCTCTGTCTCTCTCACTCTATTCTTGTTTGACATGGAGATATCTAAACAGCATGAAGGGGGCAGTGTAATTCACTCTATTGTTGTAGCGTTTTCTTGCTAATGTTTATTTATGTTGTTATTATTTCAACGGCGTACGTCACAAAAAAAAAAAAACTTTAAAAAAAATCTCATTCTGATTGGTTCTGTTTTAAATTGTTTAAACTTAAAAAAAAAAAACATTAATAACCGAGCCACAAAAACAATTCAAGTGCCAGATTCAAATAGAGCCCTCATTGTTATTTTTTGTTGGGGAGGCGGACCATTTGTTAAACTGTGAGCGATGCTGCTCACATGTCAGTATTCGTATTGTCAAGCCAGGGCTCTCTGCTTCTGTTCCAGGGTTAGTTTCAGTTTTACTTTTTAACATTTAAGCTTTAGCACTGAAACACATGTGACTAAGATCTTGACAGTTTTGAGATCAAATCAGCTGCTAGGAAGTGGACAAGCACTGACGGTCACGTTCGAAAAAAGAAAGCAAGCAGTGAGAAGAAAAAGGAAGGACATCAGCTGTTTTATTGTGAGCACACCGAATGTGTTTCATTGTCAGCCCACAAGATGTGTTTCATTGCATCACACCCAGTGTGTTTCATTGTTAGCACACCCAATGTGTTTCATTGTCAGCCCACAAGATGTGTTTCATTATCAACCCACTCGATGTGTTTCATTGCATCACACCCAGTGTGTTTCATTGTGAGCACGCCCGATGTGTTTCATTGTCAGCCCACCTGATGTGTTTCATTGTCAGCCCACCCGATGTGTTTCATTGTGAGCACACCCGGTGTGTTCCCCATTGTGTGTGTCTGTATTAAAGTATTATAGTAATAGAAGCATGTAAAGAACTATCTGCGCCGTTTCACACTAGAATATTTCAAATGCAACATACTAACGAGGAGTTTCCAAAGTCAGGACGTCTCAAAAGGCCGCCTTCTCTGCTTAGCTTTTCAAAAAGGTTTCTGTGTTTTTCTGTCTGAAAACGTTTTTAAACCCCACCCACACATAAAAAAAAAATACAAAAAATATATAATATTAATATAAATACTATTGTGTAAACTCAATTTTTAAGCTTCTTTGCGTCCAAAATGTAGATAACGTCACCGAAGGTGAAGAACAAAAAATACACGTGAAAATGTATCATATGTAAAGAGAGGAAAGAATCTCAGTAATAAAGAATAGTCTCAGGCAGATGTGTACTACACACAAGCCATGTGCATCATTTTCATGTATTTTATAAACATAGAATACATTCATTTTCAATGTCGCATACTCTGTTTTCTTTTTGTAAAGGAAAAGCAAAAAAAAATCTTAAACGCTTGTACATTTCTTTCTCATGAGAGGTTGCGATGAAAAACGTGCCACTCTGGCATTATATTTCACTGTATTAAATGCTAAAAAGGATTTAAAAAAAAAATACAAATATTAGAAATGTATACAAAAAATGATGTTCAGATTATTAATATATGAAATTTACCTGCCTGTTAACTAAGAATAAGTTGTATCTATATAGGAGCGATGAAAGCACCTGTAACCCATAGCCAACTAGAGGGGGTATTCTCAGACTTACTGGGAAGAAATAAACACTTTTTGTCTGTATAAAAAAAATCAAAGTATTCTACAATAACAACTTTGAGAAGTGTGTCTTGTGTTGAGTTTCTTTCTTACAACTCTTTGCATGAACAGAATGTAACTTTTACAACATTTTTTGTATTATACTGAGGGCAATGTTAGTATAGACAGTTACAGTGGGATGAGGCTGGTAGAATGGGACCACCAGATATAAATCATCTGCAATGGCAGTCAGACAGATAATGGTTCTGTTTTATCAGATGGGGCAATGGTAGTACAAGTATAGGGTAGTTACAATGGGATGAGGTAGATCGATGGGACCATAGTGGGAACATTACTATTTCATATGTCGCGCCAAGGGGAACCTAGTTTAGGGTATGAGGAGGGAATGGAGGAGGAGAGGGATGCAGGCAACCCAAGCAAAGAGGATGGGAGAGAGGGTAAGAGATGACAAAGTGAGCCAAGAAGGGAAGGACTGACAGTGGGGGGAAGTAGGGGGAGTGGTGTGAAGGAGTATAACACATCCCTCGGCCACTGGTGTGTACAATACATCTATTCTTAATGGTTCCCCATCTTCTATAATGGAGAACCAGAGGGGACAGTGGGGTGATTCCTGGGAAGCAAAGAGTTTCTCTGCTCTCTCAAACCTCTCCTAGATAAGGCTCACCACCTCAGAAGAAGCCTCAGTTCATTCCGTTCGCAAATAGAAAAAGCCTGTTTAAAAAAGCCTTTGTAATAACCTACAGTTGCTGCTTGGAATTTTTTAATACCTACCTCTCTGTAAGAATGAAAAACAAAAAAAACATATATTCTTATATTTATTTACATGTAATGAATGCACGACAATGTTTACAGAAATATATGTACAGTATACATGTACAGTGCCTACAGAAAGTCTACACCCCCTTGAAATTTTTTCACATTTTGTTGTGTCAGTGCCTCAAAGTTTCATGCATTTAAATGAGGATTTTTTTCCACTTATCTACACACCATACTCCACACTGTTAAGGGGGAAAAAAAGTTTTTATTGAGAAAAAAGTTATATTTTAAAAATACAAAACTGAAAGAACATAATTGGATAAGTCTACACCCCCCTAAGTTAATACTTGGTGGAAGCACCTTTGGCAGAAATTACAGCTGTGAGTCTGTTGAGATAGGTCTCTACCAATTTTGCACACCTTGATTTGACAGTATTTCACCATTCTTCTTTACAAAACTGTTCAAGCTCTGTCAATTTCCTTGGACAGCAATCTTCAATCATGCCACAAATTTTCGATTGGATTTAGGTCAGGGATCTGACTGGGCCACTCAAGGACATTTACCTTTTTATTCCTTAGCCACTCCAGTGTAGCTATCGTTGTGTGCTTTGGGTCATTGTCATGCTGCCCTCAGCTTTCTTGCAGAGGGCAGCAGATTTTCCTCAAGGACTTCTTTGTACTTTGCTCTATTCATTTTCTCTTCTATCCTGACAAGTGCCCCAGTCCCTGCCGATGAGAAACATCCCCATAACATGATGCTGCCACCACCATGCTTCACAGTAGGGATGGTGTCCTTTGGGTGATGCGCTTTGTTGGGTTTTCAACAAACATAACATTTTACATTTAGACCAAAAGTTCCATTTTTGTTTTGTCAGACCATAAAACTTTTTGCCACATGGCTACAGAATCTCCTGAGTGTTTTTTTCCATACTTCAAACGGGATTCAAGGTGGGCTTTCTTGAGTAATGGCTTCCTTCTGGCCACCCCACCATACATGCCAGATTTGTGGAGTGCTTGGGATATTGTTGTCACATACACACTTTGACCCGTCTTGGCCATAAAAGCCTGTAGCTCTTGTAAAGTTGCCATTGGCTTCTTGTTAGCCTCTCTGATCAGTCTCCTTCTTGCTCAGTCATCCAGTTTGGAGGGATGGCCTGATCTAGGCAGGGTCTTGGTGGTGCCATACACCTTCCACGTCTTAGTAATTGTCTTGACCATGCTCCAAGGGATATTCAAGGCCTTTGATATTTTTTTAAACCCATCCCCTGATCTGCGTCTTTCAACAACTTTGTCCGGGAGTTCTTCTGAAAGCACCTTGATGCTCATGTTGAGTCTTTGCTTTGAAATGCACTACCCAGCAGAGGGAACCTACAGGAACTGTTGAATTTATCATGTGAATCACTACAATTTAACACGGGGAGGCCACTTAGTTTGGTGTGTGATTTTGAAGACGATTGGTTACACCTGAGCTAATTTAGGATTGCTATTACACGGGGGTGGACACTTATCCAACCAAGATATTTCAGTTTTTATTTTTAATCAATTTTCTACAAATTTCTAGAATATTTTTTCACTTGGAAGTTGTGGGGTAGAATGTGGAGATGCAAGCATTTTAATTCCAGGCTATAAGGCAACAAAAGGTGAACATTTTGAAAGGGGGTGTAGACTTTCTATAGGCACACAAGGCCGTGGTGGAACTAACCCTGTACTAAAAACAAGAGATAAACTGCTGCCAGCATTTCTGATTTCTTGAATGTATCAATATGTTTTTATAAACTTACCTCGGCTCCACTCAAAGTTTCTTCAGTGTGCTCCAGTTGAGTGCTGTGAACGCAAAGCACAGAAAACTCTCTGCAGTAAAATTCTCAGCCAGCTTACTCACCTTATACAGATTTCCATTTCTTGCACATCCATTCATTATCTAGATCACAAATGTGTTTGAAAGAAAGCTATGTTTTAGCAAATAAATATTTTTATTTTAGAACACAATATTCGGTACTGCACTACGTTAAAGACTTGTTTTTTGCAGGCCTTGCTTTCTAATCGTCTTTCACAGGGAGTGCTTCCTACTCCCCTTCAGGGACTTCTTTCCTGTCAGTAACTAACCAGCTGCTTGCCCTGATGACTGATGTGCTTTGCAGCCAATAAGATGCTTCACATGTGAAATGACATTTCCCTTGAAGGCAAGCAAACTGCATTTGTGTGTTTCTTTCAAAACTGGCCATTTGAACCCTTATAGAGAATGTGTTCATACATGTTTTACAGGTTTGATTTCTAGTTAGAAACACTTTAAATAGAGACAGAAAGAATGGCCTGGAACATTGTACTTACACTCTTTCACCACACCACCCATCATAAAGATGATGCCTAAAATAACTAGGAGAAGACCGTTCTTTGGTAAGCCCCCACTGGAATGAGAAGAAAGATGTTTAAGACTACTTTCAAAACTGTACTGAATCATACTCCACCAAACAAACACCATAGATGATTTCATTTTAATATGTTATAAAATGCTCTTCTGCAGATACAGGAACATATCTGCAGTGCATACAGAGATTAATTCACTACATTATAAATAACCAGTCTCCAGAATTCCTGTCAATATTACTGACAAGCCAAAGAGAATCTTCCAGTATTGAGTTGCTTATTTATTTATTAACTCTCATTTTGGGCTGTCTGCAGTTTAAATTCGGATCTTATCACAGATCTGTCTAATTTCAAACCAGAGCCAAACGGATGCATTAGCACACGTACAACTTTCCAGAATTAAAGTACAGGCTAACTTCAATATAACAAACCTCTCTTCTAATGAATCCCCACTAACGTTCCCGACCGCAAGAACCAATTTTTTCAATGAAAATTAGCCCATTAGAACCACCGCTTACCAGGATCAACCTGGATGCAATGTTCTCAGTACTGACTGACACTGAAATTTCTCCAGTGTGAATGTATTATTCCCTCAGTGAAAACAAAGACCATGGTTGGCTAATTCAAAGATAGCCTATAGTAGTGCGAATCATGCATGATGTTGCCCACCCACCTTCTTCACAGAAACTGCAACCAGGTAACAGGCGAGAGAAGGCAACTGCAAACAGTGCATTGAGAAAAGGAAGCACGAAAAATATGAAGCAATCTATGCTGGATATTTTTTTCAAGAGAAAAGACATTACTGTATTCAGCATTACTGTTTTCAAAGCAGGCTGTGGGCAAAACAAGCGCTTATTTCACACAAACAAATCTCTGTTCCAAAGCCTCGGGCATTCCCAGTGGAGCTTGGTTAACATGCATTAATCCCTCCTCACCCACATTTCCAGTTACTGCCTTATATTAACAAGGCACAGAAGGAGCTTCTCACATCATCCCAAAACTCAGCAGCATGTCTACTTATTAAAAGAAGTGCTTGTTTGATTTACGGAAACCTGCACCATCTGCCAGTCCTGCGGAGGTCCTATTTTTACAAGCCGCTTCCGACCCGGACCCACTACTACAGGACCTGACCAAAACCAGCAACCCGATGCAACACTGCTGCTCAAGTTCAAGTTCATAAGTTCAAGTTAATTATGAAATGTTATAGCTAACTAAATCTGCAACTGTTTAAGAGCTGAACACAATTAAGGTCTAATTAAGCAAATTATCAGTTCAATTAAGGATCTAGTTTGGTTGGAATGAAAACCAGCAGACACAATGGGCCCCCAGGATCAGGGTTGAGAAACACTGCACTATATGAAATATAAAAAAAAAACATGCGCTATGTTGTTTCATGTCGTCCACAGGCATGTTTAATATCACCAACCAGACGTGATAAAAGAATCTTGCGACGTATCAAACAATTTAGTTGCTGGCCCTTGACGATAGCTCCGGATTTGTGTTTAGCTGTCTAGTGCTATAATCAGAAAACAGACAGTTACTAAACAGACATGGACAACCAAACAAAAACACTCACAAATATTTCCAATATGCTGTCCTAGGGTCCGTGTCCCGTGACAGACGAAGAGCTGGTCAGATTGATGCAGAGCTCTTGTCCTATGCATGTAGCATCTCAATTCCCGCACTGGGCAGAGGAAATTTAATCTCTCATCCTCAGTTGAAGCAAACAGAGGTGGATGGAAGGACTGCAGTTCCACAGACTGATTAATGTGGAAGGCTGTGATCACTTTGGGGAGAAAAGCAAAGTTGGTGCGCAGACACCCTGCTGGCATCGAATGGGAACATGAAAATACATGTGGTGAACCAGTCGCCCGGCTGGACAGACTGGAAGATGTGACGGTGCGTCAGCATTTGGAACCTCCTTTCTTTTAAGAACCTGTTTAGGAGCCTCAGGTCTAAGATGGGGCAAAAGCCGTCGTCCTTTTTGGATACCAGAAAATACCTCAAGTAGTACCCCTCTCCATGGGAGGTGGAGTCTATGAGACAAATGGCTCATTTGCACAGCAAGACGGTCACTTCCTTCTGAAGTACTGAGGTCTGGAGGGGGTCTGTCATGAAAGTATTTGTGATGCCTCGAAAGGGAGGATGTCCCAAGCAGAACTGTTTTGCACAGTGGCAAGCACCCAGGAGTCTGATATGCAAGCGTGCCAATACTGCAGCTGTTGTGCCGAAAAAGGGGCCTGCTTGGGCTGCTGAGGCTGAGGCGGGTTAGTTTGGGGTGGGTATTTAGGGTCCTGCCCTGAAAACGCCTCCTGTGACACTGGTGTGTGGACTGGCCACGTCCTGCGTTCCCTCTGCCTGCCGGTTGTGCCCAGTTGCTTGCTGCTGGTGTGCCCTGTAGTCAATGCTTTAAGTCACCCAACGGAGCCATGGGGATTGGAACTGTTCTAGTGACAGTCCATGGTCTGAGGAGCTCGCCAGCAGCTCGACCTACCCCACATGGAGGCACAGGGAGGGAGCAATGCGGCCACCTGCCGGGATGCCTCACATTCCCGGTGGGATCACTGTAAGATCTCCTCCACAGCTGACCCAAAGGTATGCCCTGGGGATATAGCCACATCAAGCAGCGCGGCCTTATCCGCATCAGGAACTCTGGCTTGTGGCAGCCACAGCTGTCTACGAGCCACATTCAAGCTAACCAGGCTCCAGCCAAGAGCTTGCCCTTGGAGACCAGAGATCTGCAGCAGTGTGCTGGACAGGAGACCAAGTAACCCCGTGGCCACCAGCTCGGGGAGTGTGGCCTCACGTAGTATACTGTCCATGTAAGCAGTAACCAGACTCACTGTATTAGACAGGCAAGTTACCTGCGCATCTGCTGCATAAGCCCGCTTGAGATGCGTTCCCGTCACCTTACATTGAGGGTTCAGCTAAACCACCCACCGGCAGGGCCTTAACTACAGCCGCAATGGTGGAGTCTACCGCGGGGAACCCTGCTAAGCCAAGCTTATCCGTGCCTTCTAAGGAGCCAAGCAGTGCGGCCTGCTTTAGCACGCTAGGACCCGAGGTCAGATGATCCCAGGAGAAGCGTACCTCCTCCATGAAGTCTGGGAAAGCTGGGAATTTCTGAGGGCAAGGAGCCATTGCCTGCCCCCAGAAAACGGACAGTTGTGGTTCTGCCGTTGGCGTCCAGGGGACCTGCAGGAAAGTTGCAGCACGTCCCATAAATGCCAAAACCGAGCTGGACAAAGGGGGGGGGGCGCCCTGGCTTCTGAGGCTACCTCATAGCCAGGTTCCTCCTCAGCAGGGGCTCGCCCACCTGCATATCAGAGGAGATGGAGGCCCCCTCCCCAGAGGCTGCTGTGGAGAGAGTGTCCTTAATGGCCTCTGGGCCTTCAGGTCCATAATGTCCCTTGCCCGCTTAGAATGCTTCACCCTTCTCGCTTGCGGAGATGGGGAGCGACTGCAGGCGGCATGCGCATCATGGATGTCTAGCAGGGTGTCCTGGAACAGGTCATGGAGGAGGGGCTCTGGGGATCCAAGAGGCGCCGACGGTCCGGACATAGAAGACTCAGAGCTCACCCTCGTGGCCCTTTCCAAATAAGCCGGGGCTGGAACACTTTGCAGATGCTACAGGCCACGTCCCTCTCAAGGGCCAAGGTCGCCTGTTGAATGCCCAAGCACCGCGCACAGAGGGTATGCTTGTCCTCTTGCAGGATATTGGCGTTGCAGGACGTGCAGGGATGGAAAGTATCAAGGGCTATGCATGCGCCGTGGTAACGAAGCACTGGGGGGGGGGGTCGCTACTCAAATGTGCCTACCCTAACCCCGTGGTCACACACACCTGGCCAGTGCGTAGCGTGTACCAGGGGGACACAAGGCCGAAGCCACGGTGGGCAAGTTGACGCAGACAGCAAAAAAACGGTAGAAACATAGTATAGGGGCGAGCACACTGTTTGTTTACAAGGCTTGACTCACCGAGGTGGGCAGGCCTACACAGCTGGCAGGGACTACTTGACAGTGGGGATACGGCAAGGCCTGGCCCCGTCGAAGAACTGTGTACTCTCAGAAAGAAAAGACAACCACTCGCAGATGAGTGCACAGATATCGCTCACACACCACAGGCGTTGCCGTGGTGTCTGTTGTATTACCCTCACAGCTTGCTGTTGTGTGCGTGTATGTGTAGTTTTATTTCACTGCTTTGCAGTTTATAAATAAAAATAATAGAAGCAGGATTCTTCCACTGGGACCCAGCTCTGCTAGCTCCGCTGTTGAGGCTTGTTTCAGCCTGCCTACAAGGCACGCTGCTATTTTACCCTCACTTTTTGCTGGTGTGTGTGTATGTGTGTGTGTGTGTGTGTGTGTGTGTGTGTGTGTGTGTGTGTGTGTGTGTGTGTGTGTGTGTGTGTGTATTTGTTTTTCTTTACTGCCTTGCAGTTTAAAAAGAACGTAATAGCAGCGTGATTCCTCTACCAGGACCCAGCTCTGCAGGGTCCCACTGTTGAATTGAATCAGCAAGCTCATTTTAGTCCACCTACTTAGCACGCTTGGTCACCCGCCTGGCATGTGTTTGCAGTAAAAAAACGAATACTTATTCTTGCCTAACACACTGCAGCTCCTTGAGCCTGTGCTCCACTCTGGCATACGCTATGTGCTGCCATGTTGTGTGACTGCACGCAGACCAGGACCACGTTACTGCTTACTGCGCCTGCACCCACTGCAAGCATGACTCAATGCGTTTCTCCTGCATCCCAAGCGCGACAGACAACGTCGGTTGACAGTGTGTCTTGCGTGCTCATCGGTCCTGCGCTGGTGGAGGACGACCTCTCACCTGCGCCAGGAGGTCCGAATGGGAGTGGTTTCCAACCGCCAGAAGGGAAGACAGACCTCCAACTTGGGTTGGGGTGCGGTCTGCGAAGGCAGAGGAGTCAGAGGGTCCTGGTTGGGCCGCTGGACGTCCCTGCATAACAATATACTAGAGTAGCAGGTGGTTCTCCTTGCTCTCCAGTGCTTCCTACCAGTGGTACGCAACAAACGTGTTGATCCACACGGACAACACATCAGTGGTAGCTTATGTCAACGTATTTGTTCAAGACTGAATAGACTCAATTATTTTATCCTGTCTGTATATGACATGCCTTTTAAAAGAGGAATAATTTTGGTCACTTCTTTGCACACTTTCTAGGGCAGCAATATCCTTTCTATAGCAAGGTGATCAGAACTGAACACAATATTCTAGATGCGATCTTACTAAAGCCTTGTACAGTTTTAATATTACTTCTCTTGATTTTTAAATTCAACACTTTTAACTCTATGTCCGAGCATTTTCCTGACCTTTTTTTTTAGCTTCCCCACATTGTCTAGATGAAGACATTTCTGAGGCAACATAAACTCTTAGGCCTTTTTCATAGTTTCCTTCTTCAATTTCAGTATCTCCCATATGGTATTTATAATGGACATTTCTATTGCCTGTATACAGTACCTTTCACTTTTCTGTAATAGATGTAATTTGACGTGTGTCTTCCCAGTTACGAATGCTGTCTAGATCATTTTGAATGACCTTTGCTTCTGCAACGGTGTTTGCCACTCCTCCTATTTGTGTCATCTGCTAATTTAACAAGTTTGCTGACTATACCAGAATGTAAATCATTAATGTAGATTATGAAGAGCAGAGTTTCCAATACTGATCCATGTGGTACTCCACTGGTTACCGTGCTCCATTTTGAGGTTTCACCTCTAATCAGTACTTTCTGTTTTCTACACGTTAACCACTCCCTAATTCATATGCATGCATTTCCTTGAATGCCTACTCTGTTCAGTTTGAGAATGAAGCTTTTATGCAGGACTTTGTCAAAAGCTTTCTGGAAATCTAAATAAACCATGTCATATGCTTTGCAATTAACCATTATCGATGTTGCATCCTCAGTAAAATCAGTTTGTTAGTTAGACATGGTCTTTCTTTCCTAAAACCATGCTGACTGTCTCCCAGGATACCATATAAGTTACTATATAGGTAACTTTCCTTATTATAGTTTACATATAATAGAAGTCAGGCTTATTGTATATAATCAATGGATGTGCTGGGTGGAGAATGGAGGTGGTGGGTGAAGAATGGATGTGCTTGGTGGAGACATTTCATGAAACCTTTGTTGGCGACAGTTACTTTTAAGAGTTTGTGCTAACGCTTAGTGCTAGTGTTTTTAGGTTTATTTTTTTCTCGCCATTCCCCAGCAGATCATTAATTACTTTTTGACTGAAACAAGCTTCGGTCTGTATGTCACACTTGTATTTTTGCAAACATTTGAACCACTTATACAATTATAATAAACATTTCATTGTTATTTCTTCTATGATATTCTGTACATATTTCTGATATAATTTATGGTCAACTTTTTAATGATGCTGATGGCTGTGATTTAGAATTGCCAGCATGGTGGGGGAAGTATGTTACTGACATAGTTGCGTTACTTGTGGTAGTTTCGTTTGTAGGTGTGTGTTTGTGTCATGGTGGGCTCTTTATCTCTGTCAAGGGGATATAGTGCAGGCGACAGTCCATGTCATACGTCACAGTCTTTGATAAGATATATATATATATATATATATATATATATAATCTATATATATATTATTAATAATATAATATATCTGGATTATCTAGACCTAGTTACCACAAAACTTGGTTCAATGGTTTTTAGCATGAGTTTATAAGAATATCATATTTGGGGATATCTGGAGGTGTCTATGTAGAAACACCCACCCATCTGTATGTCATACTTATTTTTCCATCTGGAGAACCACTTATCAAATTGTGATTCAGCATTTCATTGTTGAGCTGGATGTCTCAATATAAATAACTTGTTTTCTTTTAAATCTGTACATGGCTAGGTAACCCATCCCATTCCCTCGCCACTCTATGTGTGAAGGAGTGTCTCTTACCCTTTGTCATAAATCTATCGCCACTTAATACTTTCCAACTGTGTCCTCCGGTCCTCGTTTCTTTGCTGTGCTTAAACTGAATAAACTAAACTATGTCAACTCCTTTTAAAATTTCAAGACTTCAATCTCCACTCCTAATTCTTCGTTGTTCCAGGCTAAATAATTCAGTCCAGAGCTCATGGCCTCGTTCCTTCAAAACCAGGAATGTTCTGGATTTTTTTTTTTTTTTATCAGGAAATGATTATTGTTATATGAAGGCTTGCTTTGTTTTATATTATATATTTTGTACTGTGTTCATGTTTGTATTCGTTCTTTAACTACGCTAAATATATAGTGTGTGTATTGGGTTAATAAACTAAAACTGTAAAGAAACCACTGGCTCTTCTGTTAACCAACACACGTTCTGCCCATGCCCACACTTTGTGTGTGCACCTCTGTACAGTGCGAATGATATATACCTCTGTTACGATATATCATGTAAAGAGAGTATCACAGTTCAATACACCCCTAATGTTTAGCATTGTGAGATGTGGTGCATATTAAAAAATGATACTGTTTAAAGCAGGAGCACATAAATACATAAATAAGTAAATAAATTGATGCAAAACATTGGACTCACATGGACAAAATAAGAATGTGTCAATAGACAAGTTCTACAAATACACCCCCTCTGGTGGCTCCATAAAATGGAAGTTTGTTGATCTGCTGAAACCACACTTTCAATTAGATTAGTGATGTGGCTTCATGCCTGCTGTAGAGTTTACATAAACCTTGGAAACAGACTACCCCACATAAAATCTGCACCACACGGTTTGCATCATTCAAATTCAAAATATAATGTAATGTTCCAGATAGTCAAAACTGCCATATGGTGTCTGTAGGACTAAACAACTGGTTCTTATGTAAAACAGCTAGATTCTAATGTTCTTTCCACCTTGCCAAAAACACAATGTGATCAACATATTTTGAAACCATGCACTATGCTATACTGACAGCAAAAAAAAAAGCACTATGCTATACTGACAGCAAAAACACAATCTGATCAACATGCTTTGAAACCCTGCACTATGCTATACTAACAACAAAAACACAATGCGATCAACTTGCTTTGAAACCCTGCACTATGCTATACTAACAACAAAAACACAATGCGATCAACATGCTCTGAAACCCTGCATTATGCTACACTGCCACATTTTGACATGCATCTGGAGAACCACACATTTAAATCCCAGGTAATTAATTCTTCAACTGCTGTTAAGCTTTCTGATGTCTTGAGCTCATTACCACTCTCTGAGTCCTCATCAGTAGATGAGCTGGTTAATACCTACACCACCACCTTGACTGGTATCTTATAAACTGTAGCACCAATCAAAACTTAGAGTGTCTTAAAAAACGCTCATGTGGTTAAATGAAACAACTCGTAAGATGAAATATGAGGGTCGTAAACTAGAACGAAGATGGCGGGAATCTAAACTGCACGTTAATTACATCGCATGGAAGGGCCGCCTGGTTAAACACAGGAAGACTGGCATTGTCTAGATCATCATATTATTACAATTTAATTGAAACAGATAAAAATAATCCTAGATTCCTTCTTTGCTATCCTAGATAAATTAATGCATCCTTTGCATAATAGTCCCACTCTTGACATTGGCTCCTCTCATAGCTGCAATGACTTCTTCCATATATTTTTTTAAAATAAAATAGCAGACATCAGAAATGAGATTCCACAGACCCCTTCTATTAAGGACTCTGGTACAATTTTACCATTATGCACTTTCCACTGTATTTAGTGTATCATATATTTTGTATTTTTTTTACTGTATACATGTATTATGCATCCTCTGTATTTTAAGTATTATGGATTTTCTTGTTACTGCATCTTGTAAAGTGCTTTTATTGACTATGGGGGCTTATTTTTCTACCTCCAGTGTTGAGATATAGTTCCATCAGCTCTTAAGGTAGCTGTGTAACAGTTTGGACCCTAAAGTCCTCAATAACTATAGGCCAATCTCCAACCTACCATTCTTAGACAAGGTTCTAGAGCGAGTTGTTGCAATTCAATTACAAACATTTCAAACTCTTAATGGTATATTCAAGAAATTTCAGCCTGGTTTTTGTGCTGAATCATCTTGAAAGAACAGTGGGACTGTCCGGCCTTGACCTATCCTGATTCAAATTTCTCTTTCTGATAGGTTTCAGTTTGTCTTATTGGGGAGGTAAAATTGGCATTATCAGAAGTTGTCTGTGGTGTTCCACAGGGCTCCGTTCGAGGCCCCTTGTTGTTTTCATTATATATGCTATCGTTAGATGACATTATCTGCAGACATGGATTAAATTTCCAATGCTATGCCTATGACACCCAGCTATATCTGTCCCTAAAGACAGGAATTTTTTCTGCCTATTACTAGCTACTTGCCTTACTGACATCAAACAATGGATGTCACAGAATTTTCTAATGTTGAACTCCGATAAAACAGAGGTTATGCTAGTGAGCTCACAGAAGCAACTAAAAGGAAATGTGGGATTACATGAGCTCGACCCTTGCAGTCCCATCAAAAGTAAACTAGAAATTAAGAGTTTGGGGGTCATCTTTGACCCTGATCTCTCATTTGAGACTCATATTAGGGAAGTTAGTAAAGTATTTTTTTTACCATTTGAAAAATATAGCCAAACTTAGACCAATTATATCTGTATCTGATACATGCCTTTAGTTTATCTAGAATTGATTATTGTAATGCTCTTTTTTCTTGTGTCCCAAAACGTGTGGTATCCCGCTTGCAGCTTGTTCAGAATACTGCCGCTAGAATTCTGACTAAAATCAAGAAAAGTGAACATATTAACCCTATTTTGTCCTCTTTACACTGGCTCCCTGTGCAGTACAGAACTGATTTTAAGATTTTGCTGTTAACTTACAAGGCCCTGACTGGATTAGCACCTCGTTATTTGCAAGAGTTACTGACCCCATATCTTCCAAACCACAGTCTGAGATCACAGGATGCAGGGCTGCTGGTTATTCCTAGGGTTAACAAACGCAACACTGGAGGAGGGAGGGCTTTTTCTAGTAGAGCTCTTAAATTATGGAATGCTCTGCCTTCATTTGTCAGAGAAGCTGGGACCATTACAATTTTTAAGTCAAGAATAAATATGCACATTTAGAAGATGGCTTTCTTATCTTAGTGGGTTTTCATATAACTTTAAAATTGTTGCTTTTGTATTATTATGTGTATATTGTTTTTTAAATGGTCTGACTGTGGCAGTGGTATGTGTGACTTTCTATACAAATGTATTGTGGTTTGTTCTTTTTTTCCTGCTATGTAGTGTACAGTGCTTTGTGATACTTTTGTATAAAAAGCATTATATAAATACAATAAATAAATAAACCACCAATATCACATTCTGGGGATATATGGGGTATCTGTCTTTCTGTACATCTTTAAGTCACACATTTTGACATATATCTGAGAACCACTTATCCAACTGTCATGAAACTTGGTATTATGATTTCCATTACATGAGAGTAGATGTTAAAACTTCATGCTGATTTGAACTCGGGTCTTGCCAAGATAAGCACCAACTAAGACTTAGCTTTACAGTAAACTAATGTGATCCATCTGCATCTCCAGCCATGTGTGTTTCTTTCCATCTGATGATGTAGATATCCTTCTGCCTGGTGTTGATGGCTGAAGTGTAATGCTGGCTCCAGGGATCAGCTTATTTTGCCTCCCCAGCACATCAGTACACACAACGGCTGTGATGCTGGCTCCAGGGATCAACCACAGTGTGGTCTCCCCAGCGGATCAGCATGACAACCGCCTGGATTGAGCTAAATAGGGTACATCTCAGGGGCCTTCAAATGGGCACCTTCCATCCTCTGTGTTTCGTCAACTAGCCCACAACACCTCAATTCTGGCATCCCAGCATCACCCCCCTCCGTCCCCCACTCAACTCAGCCCAGCTTACTTACCTGTACATCAGCGTTGCTTTCTTTCTATTGTGCTCGAGATTCCCAGCCAAAATATTTCCGTCTCAACCACAGCCAGTTGCTGCTCCTCCTGCTGCTTCAGATAAGTTCTTCACTGTGCGACGCAACTCTTGGCCACTGAACCCAACATCTCTGCGAAACCAGGTTGTAGAGTGTGCCACAAATCCTCGACAACCCACCTCCACTGGGTAAACCCGGACTCTCCATCCTCGCTGTTGCATTTCAGCAGCTAGTTGAGCGTACTGAAGTTTCTTCCTCTCATACACCTCATCCACAGCATCCTCCCATTGCACTGTTAACTCTACCAGGTGAACAAGGTGTGCTGATCCAGACCACAAGACAATGTCAGGTCGAAGGTTAGTGGTGGCAATCTCAGTTGGAAAAATAAGCTGTTGACCAACATCTGCCAGCATTTTCCAGTGTCTAGCAGTTTCCAGTTGTCTTGGGTGAGGCTTGGTTTTAACGTTATTTAGCGTTGCGTTACGGAGAATATCAAATTATGGGGATATGGGAGTGTCTCTCCATTTTCTTAATTTGCCTTTATCTGGCTTCGACTATGTCTGGAGAATCATATGTGCTGAGCCTTCCTCGTACCATTCAAACCGCGTGAAAACCTTTTCAACACTGTAATAAAAAGCGATTTTATTTGATCTGATTCAGCTAAATACAATCTCTGTTCCAGCACGGGCTGAATCAAATCTCCCTCTGTATGTTTAACAGCGCCTTTCACACATGCAAACGGTTAAATGTAAATCTGGGGGTGCACAAAAAAATAAACAAAAAAAAAATTATAAGTTATTTCTAACTTCGTTATTTCCAAAAACTGATTTTGATTTTTAACAACATCTGAAATTGCCAGTAACTTTCCTCGACTCGCATTATATAAAGAGTTGCATTATATATTTTCTGCCGTGTTGTAACTTGCTTGGACATTTGAAGCTGCATAACATTTAAGGAGGCTGCCCCCACTCAGAGAAAAAATATATATAAACACTGCTTTCTTTCACCTAGACTTCCAGAACAAACACACGCACACCACTGGCCTCGTTCCAAAAACTGGTGTTGCCAAACTTTGTCGGCGCTGTATAGAAGACCTGCACGTCTATATAACTGAACCGTTTGTAAAAAGCGCACGAGTTAAGAAGTGTAGCGCTGTTGACAGGACTTGACTACTGCATGATTGACATCTGTACCCTTTATCTTAGCGTACGCTTTTAAAATAAAATAAACGAGACAGAGTGTTACAGAAAAAGTGCAACATAACTTGAAAAATGTGCTCCTGCTCGATCATTCATTTCGCGGCGGTCTGTTGGATAACCCTGAACTGTTTCGTTCAAATTGGACTTTCTGTGGAATATAGAGCAGAACCTGACAGACAGACGCTTAACGGGGATTCGCGTGTATTCCTTCAGGTATGTATTCTGCCACATTTTTTCCCATGACCGATGTAGATCTGCAGTGTTGTTTCACTATGTACGAGTGCCCAGGTTTGAGGAGATGTGTGAATTTTGGAAGTTTACAGTATGTGTAGCGGTGCATTTCAGACTCTCTTTACTGAGTCGCCTTGTTGAGCTCTACCTTTGTAGCACACTGTATTTTTTAAGACACACACACACACATTGAAATAATGTACAGGTTCTGAAGCTTTTCTAAACGTGTGAAGGATCTGTTCTAATGCAAAGCATAACGCATTTTCTTCGGGCAGAGCGGTGACTACATGGTTGCTGTAGGTAATTGCTTCTGTTCCTGCAGCAACTGTCGCAGACAATGTAGACAAACTGGCAAGCAAACAGTGCCTGTTTTCTTTTTAAAAAATTTTATGAAGCCCTATGCACAGGCATCTAATATATGGACATATGTAGTAAACATTTTCCCAGGAATAATATTTTAGTGTTAAATTAAATGTATTTGTATTAAATATAATTTAGAATACTCTGCATTGGTATATGCAAAACACGCACACACACACACACACACACACACACACACACACACACACATATAAAAAGGAGTTGACTTAGTTAACTCTAACCAAAATTCTTCACATGGAAGTGTAGCACAGAAAACAGGATCACAGGACACAGTTGTAAATTAAATGGAATGGGACTTAGGACAGAGTGGAGACACTTCTTCACACAGAGAATGGTGAGGGGATGGAATGGTTGGCCTAGTCATGTAGTTGATGCTGAATCACTGGGATCCTTTAATTAGACAAAGTTTTCAGATCAATCAGCTATCTACAAGGACCTGAACGAGCTTAGATGGGCTGAATGGTCTCCTTTTGTTCATACATTTTCTTATGTTCTTATGTCTGGGAAAAAAACTTGTGGCAAATCTATTATTGTACAATAATAACAGGTCTGTTATTACAGGAAACACTGGCTCATTATCCTCAGTGGAGCACGACCCCAGCAGGAGCCAAACTGAAAGGAATCCCAACCATAAATCACATAGCTGCTGTCTTCTCTCGTCTCACTCTCTGTCTACTAACTCACTGACACAGACTAAATAGAGTAAGCCCCCAACAAGAAGCTCATTTGAGATTATAAAAATACTGCATGGGGTAGTGTGTGATAAATGAGAAGTTGTTTTGCAGCAGATCTAGACAATCAGACATCATATAATAAAATATATGCAAGGCCTATTCAATTTTTTTTTACACTTTTTACTGCAAAACCACACAAGCATATAACAATACTGATTCACACTAACATAATCCATGACTACATTCGCTAGATACATTTACTTAAATAAAAAATAGTTTCAGTGTAACGTGGAGCTGTCTGTTTAGCACATTGAACTTTACTGATACAGGTTAACATCACCAGCTTCACGTGGTTTGCATTCACTGAGAATAGAAGTCGATGAGACAGTCCCAGGAATATTATTCCCAGTATTTATCTGAAAATTCTTTTCATGTATATATTTTTTTGTAGTTAATGCTGATAAATTCCCTTGATATTTTATACAAAATAAATAGCAAAAATAAAGGCCTTGCAGTGGTAATTTCAGATAGCAGGGAGTTCTAAGGAGAGAGGGGGAGGGTGACATGTTTTAGGGCTGGGTGTCTGGACAGGGCTTTGTAAAGCACTGATAGTGACATTGCATTGCAGAGCAAATCTCCTGGAACTCCCCTCAGCTTCACTGAGCTATACTCTCCCTGCTTCTTCAGCAACATCGGTAAAATGAGAGTGAACCTGTGCTGTATGATTAAGAAAACCACTTCTTACACTTTTTTTAAATAAAATAGAATTTTTATTCACTAATCTCACAGCAACTATACCGGAGACTGTAGTATTTGCTCACAACATTGCATTTCACTTTAAACAAACATTTATTTTCTGCATTGTCACAGTACACTAGGTGGGTGTAGGCGTTCTGTACAGCAGGCCAGAGAAACAGTTTCAGGCTTGAGGGGAATCTAGCAATTCTAGTTTAACCGGATCTTTGCTGTACAGAGATTTACAAATTAATCTAATTTGTTGTAGAAAAACAGATTTAAATAAAAACTCCCAACCCTAGTTATACAGATCAAGTACCATAACTACCGATATAACAAAAAGGCAAGGTGGAGTGCACAGGATTCAGCAAGTGTTCACTACCTATGCTCACTTTGATGTACACGTGGTCTGTTAACACTCAGAGAGAATAAACAACCCCCCCCCCCCATCCAGTTAGTTAGGGGAAAAAGAGTATTATCTACAGGGAAGTGTGTGAAATAAGCCTGTTAAGGGCTTCGAGGAGTTATGGGACTGTAGGCCGAGTGGCCTCTGATGTCCCATAACATTTTTAACTGAGATTGTCAGTTGAATCCGCCGAATCTCCAGCAACCAATCAATGAACTGCTCGTTCACTTGTCTTCGCCACAGAGACTGAAGTTGTTCCCATAAAATCTCATGAAAATAACCATGGATTTTTTTCCCAGCTCCCAGCTTTTATGGACAAAAGTTTTGCATCACCCTACAGAATTAGCTACCGCATTCCTTCGAATTGAAGATACTCTCAAATTTAAGACGCAGTCCAAAGTTACCACCCTCGTTTTGAGGAAAAAATAAAACATCAAATAAATATGGATTTACAAAGACACAACCTCAATTACTTTGTAGATTGACCACAGAGCTTGTTTATTGTGCTGCGCACTGTGTAATACTTAAGATGGCATCTCTGTCGTACACATACCACCACTCTCTTACAGCATCACACATCCTGGCAACAGCAAGCACGACACAACACTCCACGGAATCAGGGCACCATGTAACCCAGCAACCACAACAGCATTGAACATTGCTTGGCATGTCGAAACATACAGGGGTCTGATCATTATTTCCGATCTGTCCAAGCTGGTACTGTTTGTTAGAAATACTGAAATTGTAAACGTTTCTCTTGGAATTCCTCAGGAAGCTTGCTTTGTTTTTTTTTTTTTACGTTTGCGCTGCTTGTGTATTCGGGCAGATGCCTTTGTTGTCTTTTCCCAGCAGTCAGTCACGTTGCTGTTTGTGTACTCAGGTCATGTCTTTTATTGTGATTTTAATACACGCATCACTACACTGCACCGGAATTTAAGACTCAGGCTATTTTTGAGAAGCAAAAAATGCTTTAAAAAGCGCGTCTTAAATTCGAAAGAATACAGTATTTTACAGTGTTTTCCAGATACTACGAAAAACTGACATAAATTGAAAAATGTGACATTTCAAAATCTAACATGAAATACTGTATTACTATTATGGCTTTCAGTAGACTTTTGAGATATCATTTTGTAGTTTCTTTGATTACATGATGTTAAATAAAAGATCTAAATTATATATATATATAGTAGGTGATGCAAAACATTTGGCCATAGCTGTACATCCCCGGTCTTGAATAGGTGTGGTGGAGATATCACAGACTCTGGGGGATAAATGATTCAACAAGCCCCCACTCATCATGGCATGGCGCTGAAAATGTCAGCACCCCAGGTGAAATTCGCTTCCAATCAACTTAAATCATTCAGTGCATAAGCTGATTGCCATTGATTGGTTCTTGTATAAATGAGGGAAAGGCAGCTGTTCTTGTGTGAAATTAACTAATTTTCATTTTCAATTAATACCTGCCTACGTAAAGCATGTTAAGAATGATCTGAAGACCAGAGTATCAGCACAGCCATGTCACTTGATTGTACTGTAAATAAACCTTAATAAATATAAATGTTCGTTTCAAACTTGTTTTTTTTTTGTTTTTTTCTGCTGCACTTGGTGTGCAAATAAGTGGTCTACAGTTAAGTGGTTAACTCATTTTATGGCATTCGGAATACTTGGCGTTATGTGTAGGAAACCTTTGCTACTGAGGAAAAGGTATTTGGCCATTGCATTTTCATTACATTTTTGCTTAAATGTTTCCTGTACTTTAAAAATAGAACTCTTGGTAAAGACAGTTGAAATGCAGTTTGTTTCCCTACTGTTAAACTTTCAAGAGATTCCATTTGTCTGGTCTGTGTGCATGGACTGGGTCAGCCAGCATTGTTAAAGTTAAAATACACTCTGATTACAAATACGTAGGATTCAAAAAACAAATGGATGGTATTTAACCAGAACAGGCCCACCAAGACTAAGAGTGGAATAATAGACTCATCAGTGTTAGTCCAGGTCCTTCAACAGTAAGAGTGGTGTAATAGATTTTGTGGGGAAGCAAACAGAATGCTTGAGTATGTATCCAAAGTGTAGAGTACAAATCAAAGGAGATTATGATGAGGTTTTATGATGCCCTGGTAAGAGCGCACTTTTATTGTCTCCAATTCGGGTAAACCACAATACAAAAATGATATGTTTACAACAAACACAGAGGTCATGGTATATTAGTATTCCAGAATTATTGTTTTTTTTTTTTTACATTTTGACATCAGTATGTCAGTATGTTAGCCCGGATGAGAGGAAAATAATTGATTGTTACTCAGTTGTAAAGGTCAGGTATGACTGCTTTTCTTGTTTTGATATCAACCCGTTAATCAATGGATTTATTGAATAACTGCCAATAAATACTTCTGAAAGACAATTCCCAGTACGAGTTTCTGCACACCCCCAGTTCTTCTGCAGATTCATTATCTGAATATTCTGACTGATTGAACCTTTTGAACTCTGCAGCCCCACCTACTCTACATATATAAAGACAGAGAGGGTAGGTGGGACTGACTGATAACCAGGATAGCAAACACATGCAATACATATTCTATTTTATTTTTCTTTTACAGAGAATTAAGCGACAGGCAAGACCCCCAAAAGCTGCAGTAAGTGCATTTTGTGTTTCATTCTCTTATTACATTTTTAATGAGCATAATCCAGATATTTATCTGTAACTATTAAATACACGATAGTTTCAAAAATACTAAAATAAATTTAGTACGTTCAGTGATAAAGTTTCAACTAAGAAGTAATTTGACTTCAAGACCCAAAATATAACCAATGTGAAAAGAAAATAAGGGTCAAAACTGATTTATGACCAGGGACATTTAAATAAAAATATCAAAACAATCAATTATGTGGAAAAAGATATTGCAGGAATACATATAACAAAGCAGGAAACTAGGTAAAGTAATGCATTGTGTTTTAAACACTACAGCCAGTTCAGTAACACCCATTTGTGGATAACGAGCACACAACCACTTCTGATGTGACAATTAAGAGACCATTCACAATATATCAATCCAGAGTGGTATATGTAGTGAATCTTAAACCATTCAACATTTGGAGACATTGAAAAAGACTCAAAGCATTTGTCATTTAATGTATTTCTTTTAGTATTTCTAAATATATAATCCCATGTGCCTGTGTTCTAATAAGCACCACTACAGCTGAGGATAATGGTGAATGCAAGGTGTGGGGTCAGTGTTTGTTAATCTGCATTGCACAACTCATGGCAAGGCAAGTTTGTGACAGTAACATTCATAAAAGAGCTCTTAAAGCCTTGTGCTGTAATTGGATTTCTAATTCTCATTTAGCCATGCAAACCTATGCGCTGAGATCACCTAGAAGCACGCTCCAGTGACGAGCTGATTCGATGATTCCATGTGCAGCTCCACTGTGGTGCTGAGCAGCAAGGCTCTGAGGAGTTGAGATATAAACATGTGTTTTCTCTGTTCCAGCTGAAGATCACAGACTTCCATGTGCGCTCTACAGTGGTCTCCCGATACGCTCTCACCACAGTGGAGAGCTCCGTGTGGAATCAGCACACAGCTGCCAGAGAGGCCATTTTTGAGGTGGATCTGCCGAGCTCTGCCTTCATCTCTAACTTTAGCATGTAAGTTAGCATGAGATTGGCCAGTGAGAGGAAGTCATTCAATCCATCACTGAACAGAAGAAAATGTTTAAACGAGAGTAGGCCCATCTAAGTTTATCCAGTTCCCAGTAGCTGATTGATCTTAGAACTTTCTCAAGCTGGGTCTTAAAGGATCCCAGTGATTCTACCTCAATAACATGGCTGGTAACCAATTCCCTACCCTCCCCACTCTCTGAGTGAAGAAGTGTCTTCTTCACTCTATCATCACTTAGTTTCAAGCTATGTCCTCTGATGCTGGTTTCTGTGCTTAAAGTGTTGGTTAGGGTTAACTTTGTCAAGATTTTAAAGACTTCAGTCAAGTCCCACCCTATCTCTTCTTTGTTCTAGGCTAAATCAGTAAATGTTTGTTTTAAATAAATTATCTTTCAAATAACATGGTGAAAGGGCTGATGGGGGCTCTAATGAATAGCCTTTATTGTAAGGAAGCAACAGACTTCATTGAGAAAATTAGCCCCCCCTCATTTTGTCATGATACCACATCCCAAAACAAATAGGCAAGCCCCCCCACCCCTGTGAAAGCAGGGTCTGTTTCCAGTGTTGTTTTGGCGGAGTGTAGCTGCCCAGTGGAAAAGGTTAGAACCGATTTAGTTTAGCTGCTTGCTTCATATCCGTGGCACCTTTCAATACAGCATTCAGAAAACACAGACACACAGTTCAGAAAGCAAGCAGAGTAGATTGGTTACATATTCAGCCCTCACCACAGAATAAAAACCCAACAGCACAGCAGTGTATCAGTGCAGCTGGGGGGTATGCAGCCCCCACCACACTAGGTTTTAAAAATAACATCTTCAGTCAACAGTTTTGTTGGCTGTGGGGAAAGGGTTTGTATAGTTAGATAAACCTTTTATTGATGAATCCAATGGTTTTTATCCCTTAGTTCACAGTTCTTAGTTATTCCCTATAAATCACAGTCCAAAATCCTACACCTAGTTGAAAATTCAGTTCCTAACATGGTTGGTCGGTATTATAAAGCACAGCAAAGCAAGCCTTCACAAACAGTGTGTGTGTGTGTGTGTGTGTGTGTGTATATATATATATATATATATAAATATATATATATATATATATACAGTACCAGTCAATAGTTTGAGTACACTTGCTAGAAACTAGGTTTTTTTCATAATTGACAATGTTTTACGTAGTGTACGTTTCTGTAAATACTTGAAAATGGAAACACATGTTACAATATACAAAACAAAACATAAGGAGTATCAAAGCAATGTTCAAGAAAATTGAAAATTGTCTCTAAGTCTTGGATTCTTCAAAATAGCCACCCTTTGCCTTAATAACAGCCTCACAAACACGAGGCATTCAGTTAACAAGTTTCAGCAGGAAATCACGCAACATGTCTTCCCAGCTCTTCTGCAGCAATTCCTAGAGATGTAGGGCACTTGTGGGTAGCTTTGCTTTGACTCTTCTGTTCAGTTTGTCCCATACAAGTTTTATGGGATTGAGGTCTGGAGACTGGGCAGGCCAAGTCATTAGATTGAGTTGTCCTTCACTTTCCTTGTTCGCCAGATAGTTCTTGCACAACTTTGAGGTGTGTTTTGGGTCATTATCTTGCTGAAGAATGAAGGACTGCCCAACTAGCCATAATCCTGGTGGAATGGCATGCCTCTGAATTATGCTATGATAGCCATGCTGGTTGACCTTGCCATGGACATGGTAAAGATCACCAACTCTGTCACCAGCAAAGCAACTCCATTCAGGAATGACAAACTTGTGCCTATGCTACCTATATTTATAGTAATCATGGAACCTCACCTGTTAACAATAATTGGTGACAAAAGGTTCATTAGGTAACATGCTAGTTAACTCAGAGAACATCTAACAGACACTTATACTTAGGCCAGTGTTCTAACATCTTGGAATAATACACATTTCAGACTTTTAACTGACTTCAGCAAGACTGAAATCCCCTTGCTTTGGGTGACCATTTCATTGAAATTGACAAGATTTACATTTTCATTTAAAAATTAAATTTTTGAATGCAATTAACTTATGATTATCAGCTTATATAAGTACACATATCATATAATGAAATATTAAGTGTTTATAGACAAGTTTATACAGTTAAAAGCATAGAAAATCATGAAAAATCTGGTTTCAAGCAGGTGTACTCAAACTTTTAACTGGTACTGTGTGTGTGTATATATATATATATATATATATATATATATATATATATATATATATATATATATATATACATATATACATATATATATATATACAGTGCCTTGCAAAAGTATTCAGACCCCTGACCAATTCTCTCATATTACCGAATTACAAATGGTACATTGAAATTTCGTTCTGTTCGAAATTTTATTTTAAAACACTTAAACTCAAAATCAATTATTGTAAGGTGACATTGGTTTTATGTTGGGAAATATTTTTAAGAAAAATAAAAAACTGAAACCAAACAATGTGAGACCGTGACTCTAGCCTACTCCTAACAAGTGGCCTGGAACATTGCCCGAAGGTGAGTTTGTGAAAACTTGCCTTAGGGATGTTATTGCTATCCTATGTCCAAACAACAATCTACTGCAAAAGCAAATTTCAGGCCTGCAGCTCTCACATCACACGGTAGAACGAATCCATCTCAGATCTTAATAGTGACATTGAACTACAGCTGCATTCAGAACAATATGCGTAAATAACGTCAAAAGGCACACCGAGTGCAGATCCTGCCTGTATGTGGTATAAACAATAAACGATAGTTAGCTACCTACCCAAATAAGAAACAAAAACAAAACTATGCTTTTATATATAGTGAAAATGTATTTGTTTGGATATCAATATTACATATGTACTGGAAAAAATAAAGGGCAGTGTGGCAGGCTGGCGAGTGGATAGAAGCCCAGAGACAGACTGCAGTTCAAAAAATAACTATTTTATTATAAATAAACACAAAAATGAAAGGGCACAAGGGCCAAAACAAAGCAAAGCACAAAAAGACAAAAAAACAAAACTTACAAAAATAACAATTTCCAGGCTGGGCAATGCCTTCACTGGATTCAAACTTTCAACAACCAAAAAACCAACTTGCTTCCTCAGCTCCTTCCTCTTTAATGGGAAGCAGAGGCCTCCTTTTATGTCAGGTGGCTGGGTGCTGATTGATCATTAATTAAACTAATCATCTAATCAACCCCAGCCACCTGAATACAATGAACCCAGGCAGGTAGGGGAATTTAACCCCATCCCTGCCAAGTTGTCCTTCACTTAATGGATTAAACACTCTATGGGAACAGGATATTGGGTCTGACATTTCGGAAGACATGTGGGAATCTATTCAAACTAGAGTTCACTCCTCTTCAATCTGTGCTTGTCATTGACTAATTAAGTGATAGTGCCTGACGATGAGGGTTCTACCGTGTGGTAGATGACCGCAACTGGAGTTGTGCGTCCTGAGCGGAAGGCAAGGGCGTTAGTGAAAGTCAAGGTCATCTGCCACATGGTAGAGCCCACATCGAGAGGGCTCTTTAAAAACTTGAAAACCTATATTTACCTTGAAGTTCTGATATTTCGGCAGGTAACATTCCGCTGAGGAAAATAGTCCCTAACTTAATTAGAATAGATAAACGACATACATGTAGAGAAAATATTATTATTATTATTATTATTATTATTATTATTATTATTATTGCAAACATATGTATTTATTGGGGTCTTACTCTTTCTTATTATAATTTATCTGGACATGTACAATTGTTGAATAGTCCGTGTAGTATTGAGTCTGATTCGAAACTTGTTGGAGGCGGGGCATCATTCAAGCAGGCAGGGAGTGGATTGGCTGGTGCTGAAAGAACTGAAACAGGGTTGGGAGTTTGACTGGCTGGTTTTGAGGGAGGGGGTTGTTTGGATCCAGCCGATGACAGAAGTGTGGACCAATCATGTCTTCCTTGTTGATTTGATGTCCAGTAGCTGCGAATTGAGCCTTCATTACGGTGTCCTGTCACAGACATGATTTTGCTTGTCTCTAGAGCAGCATCAGAAAGTATGTTTAAGTAGATTTTTATGTAATCAGATTAGTTGTAGATTAGAATGTTAAGGAAAAAGCAGGTATGTATGTGCATATTGATTTAAAATTTAATTCACAGTTAAGCACTTCAACGTTCCGATGCAAAGTAGAACTGTATTCCTTCGATTTTAAGAAGTGCTTTTTTAACAATTTTTTTGCTTCTCAAACATTCCCTGCGTCTTAAATTGGAGTACAGTATAGTGATGCGGGTATAAAATCACCAACAAAAGACGTGACTATCCGAGTACACAAACAGAAACGTGACTGACTGCTGAGAAAAGACAACAAAAGCGTCTGTCCAGATACACAAGCAGTAACATGACTTTTACTGCTGATAAAAGACAAACCAAGCTTCATGAGGAATTCCAAGAGAAATGTTTACAATTTCAGCATTTCTAACAAACAGTACCAGCTTGGACAGATTGGAAATGCTGATCAGACACCTGTATTTTTCGTCATGCCAAGAAATACCACAGTACTTCAATGCTGTTGTGGTTATTGGAACAGTATCCTGATACCAACACTGAACAGTGACCATGCCAGCCCCACACACGTACAGAAAAACACAAAAAAGCAAAATGTATCTATTCCAGTTTAGCGAAAACAGGTGCCGATGTTTGAAGCGCCCCTATCTTTTAATCCATTCTGCCAGTTTTTTAAAAGCAGGTGTGACCAGGATGGTCCACCTGTTAAATCTTGCGCTCTCCTGCTGGCTGCACAGCTGGGCTGGCACTCAGATAGGCTTGCAGAGAGATTGATGGGTGAGCTAAGGGGCTGCCTCTCCCTGCGGTTCAAGGAGGTCCTGAGTGAGGAGATGTCCAGGGTCACAGAGCAGACAGCTTTCCATATTCCCAGGGCTGATTGGGTCACCAGCAGCAGGTGAGGAAGGAGAGGGGGGTGGGTTGGTGGGGGTAGAGAGAATGGAGGAATCTTACTTAATTTGCACAGTGTGAAGGAAATTATCTATCACACAATGAATAGAAAAATATATGCAAATTGTCTGTTAAATCAATGGAGTTTAGTAGGCTAAGAGGTCAGGTAGACTCCAAGTGGAGAGCTCTCTCTCAGTTCTCTCTCAGCTCTCTGTACCTCTCACAGTGGAGGATGAAGTGGGTCTCAGTCTCAATTTCTCAAGTGTGTCTCTGGGTACAGAGTCACTCCTCTCTGGGTCTCCACTCTGCTCTATGCATTTCAATAGCCAAAGTGTGGTCACTGATTCTGTATTTAAATAGGTGTTTGTTTTTGGGGTTCTTGATGATAAATAGATACTGCCAGGGTCTATTCTCTGTTGAGAGAACTGTAGGGGGAGTTTAATTTGGTGTTTAATCTGTTCTCTCTAGCAGAGGGTGTAGTTTTTGTTTACCAGGGCAGAGTCTAGTGTTTTTTTCAGTGCCTCATGTCTGATGGGCTCAGTGACAGGGCTCTTCTCCATATTCATGCTAGTTTTGGAGGAGAGAGATGCCATGTATGAGTGCAAATGTATAAGTGCACTGCCTGGGACTGATTCTAGTGCTAGGAAGTGGAGGGAGTTTGGGCGGCTTTCTTTTAGGTGGAAGCAGAATTGAGTTCTTCTTTTCTGTATGGGGATTAGCAGGGGACTCTCCCTAGCTCTGCTCTGCAGCCGTTGTTGGGGGATTCTGTGTATGTGTGCAGGACCTCTTTACAAAACAGGTGTGTGATTTCTTTGGGGGTTTTATATTCATGTTTGTACATCGGTCTTCAATCCCATAGAGCGGGATTGTCTGAAATATGCTGTCAAACAGCTTGAGTGATAATTTTGTAGGAGGGTGCGCTTAATAAGTCTTGGTAGCTGTATGAGAGGCTGTGGTCTATTTCTGTGTTTTTGAAATAGAATTTAAATTTTTTTCTGGTTGTTTTGGGGCTTTTTTGGAACACCATGATTCTGGTCTTGTTCAGGCTGCAGTTTTACAGCAAGTCTCCAGCAGTGTCAGGTTGTGCTGCAGACCCTCCAGTGTGGGGGACAAGGGGACCAGATCATCTCCGTACAGCAGCCACTTCACAACAGTGTGACCAAGGGACAGGGCTTGGGTGGGCGCCTGTGCAAACAGACCATGCAGATCATTGATGGGAAATGTTGAAGAGCGTGGAGCTTAGGCCCTGTCTCACTCCTCTCTCCTGCTTAAAGAGACCTGTCTGCTTGTCATTAATCTTTACTTTACACATCGCTGAGTACATAGATTGAATTGTGTCACACATTTTTCCACCAATCCCTGACTCTACCAGTTTGAGATTCAGTCCAGGATGCAAAATAGAATCAAACGCTTTCTTGAAATCAGTAAAGCTGGCGAATATCTTGCCTTTGTTGGTGTTGTGTATGTGTTTGTTGATTAGTGTGTTTACAGTAAAGATGCAGAATCCATTCTGGCTCTGATTTTGATGCTACAGAATAGTTTGCATTTTCTCTCTCTTGTTGTCACTCACTCTCTCTCTGTCTGTCGCTCTCTCCAGCACTGTCAACAGCAGGGTGTATGTGGCTGACGTGAAAGAGAAGGGCGAAGCTAAGAAGATTTACGAGGAAGCAAAGAAGAAAGGAAAGACAGCTGGGCATGTTGCTGCCAAGTGAGTGTACAATCAATAGAGCCACATGAAAATATACCACGTTATAATATGTGGCATTATAATATACTGCATTACAATATAATGCATTATAATATACACAATTATAATATACCTCATTATAATATACTGTATTACAATATACTGCATTATAATATACTTAATTATAATATACTGCATTATAATATACTACATTATAACCTCATCCAAACAGGCTGAGTGGAGTGGTCAGTATGCACAGGTAGAGTCCTCTAAAAGCTCATTTTTAAACTTGCTTTAAAAATTGATTTTGAAACAGCTCAAGCGACCCAGCCTAAAACAACCTAGAAATAACATCTCTTTATACTGAATCCACTTGTTCAGTCTAGAGTAGCATTAATTTCCGGTAGGCAATGACTGCTGTGTCTGACATGAACGCTTATTAGTAGAGCCTCGTGGAATTTTTTTTTATATAATTTTTCATTTTATTTTTCACAAATTTCTTGTTATTTTGTTTTATTAGATAGACATTAATAAAAAAAAAACTCAAATAGATGTATATCAATGTAGCAGGGGGAGATCTGTGCTGACTCTGCTGACGTGTTCACAGTACTGCAGGAAGAGGGCAGCAGTCCAACAACCGCCTGTGAGTCATGGCAGTGACACGGGGAGGTGGGAAAGTGGGTGTGTGGACTTTCCCCCTCTCTGAATGGCTGAGAGGCGAGTCTTGGGAGATCGCTAGCCCTGTAAAAAAAAATGCTCTGCTGTTTCCTCAGGGCTGCCCTTTTAAACGCGCCGAGAGTGCGGAAGCACTGGTCCACGACCGAGAACCAGTCGGAGAGAAAGAAACTGAGTTTCAGAGTGAGACAGTGAGGGCGGGGAACCCTTGGGCAGACCCCTGAATAGTATAGATGAGCAGGCTAGTTAGCCGGCAGCGTAGGACGGTGATCCGGGTCGCACGGGCAGCGGCGACCGGGATGTCGCTGCAAAGTGCAGCACCTTTTCTTTGTAGTTTTGTTACTGTTTTATTTTCCCTTTTTCTTTTCACCTTCTATTCTTGAATTATTGTTTGAAGCACCTGTGAGTGCGCTTGCACCCTGAACTGTTTTACCATTATTTGGTATTCCCGTGGTTCTGTTTACCATAGTTGGTAAAGCAGACCACGGACCAACATCGCCCTCTGCGGGCCAAAAGAAATCATTGCGTCAAAATAAAACTGGGCACCTGTGCGGTGTTTTCAAGTTCACCTGTCTGTCTCCTGAGTCAGTGAATTACCCACCACCCTTCCACAATCAATAATAGTATATTATACATCATGTTTTAACTACATTATTTTTATTAAACATTTTCTGCTTTTTTTTTGCAGAAAATGTTTAATAAAAATGCTTTTTTGCAGAGCATTCCATAATTTAGGAGCTCTACAGAGAAAAAAAAGCCCTACCTCCGTGTTGCTTTTGTTAACCCTAGGAATAACCAGCAGTGATCTCAGAGTGCGGTTTGGAAGATAAAGAGTCAGTAGCTCCTGCAAATAACGAGGTGCTAATCCATTCAGGACCTTGTAAGTTAACAGCAAAATCTTAGAATCAATTCTGTACTGCACAGGGAGCCAGTGTAAAGAGGCCAAAACATGGGTAATATGTTCACTTTTTCTGGTTTTAGTCAGAATTCTAGTGCCGGTATTCTGAACAAGCTGCAAGCAGGATACCACACGTTTTGGGATAACAAAATAAAGTGCATTACGATAATCAATTCTAGATGAAACAATGGCATGCATTAGTCTCTCGGCATCAGATACAGAAATAATTGGTCTAAGTTTGGCTATATTTCTCAAATGGAAAAAAGATACTGTAGTAACTTCCCTAAAATGAGTCTCAAATGAGAGTTCAGGATCAAAGACCCCAAACTCTTAATTTCTAGTTTAAGTTTTGATGAGAGACTGCAAGGGTCAAGCTCACATAGTCCCACATTTCCTTTCACTTGGTTCTGTGAGCCCACTAGCTTTATCTGAATTCAACATTAGAAAATTCTGTGACATCCGCTGTTTGATGCCTGTAAGGCAAGTAGCTAATAACACCCAGGCAGAAGAAATTCCTGGCTTTAGGGACAAATATAGCTGGGTGTCATCAGCATAGCAATGGAAGTTCACTCCATGTCTGCGGATGTCATCTAACGGTAGCATATATAGTGAAAACAACAAGAGATCTACAATAGAGCCCTGTGGAACCTACTGAAACCTATCAGAAAAATAAGATTAGAACCAATCAATCAATCAATCAATCTTTATTTTATATAGCACCTTTCATAGTAGACCGCCATCACAAAACGCTTTACAAGATGCAGTAACAAGAAAATCCATAATACTTTAAACACAGAGAAATGCAGAATATATACGAGACAGTTAAAAAAAAAAAAAAAAAAAAGCATAATGCATTAAATACAGTGAAAATAATACATGATATAGTTGCATAATACATGAAATAGTAGCAACAACACAGCAGCTAATAGCAGATATCAGGAAAGCAAGAGCATGGAAAGTAAGAAAGAACAGGTGGGTCTTGAGAATTGATTTAAAGCGAGCGACGGTGGGAGCATCACGCACCAAAGCTGGGAGAGAGTTCCAAAGAGTTGGAGCCATGAAGCTAAACAAGCGTTCTTCAAGTGTGGTGCACTTTTGCTTGGGGATAACAAGCAGGCCAGAGTCGGAGGACAGGGACATAGCGGGTCAGCAACTTGAGGAAGTACTCCGGACCTGTGTGATGAAGGGCGTTGTAGGTGAGCAGGAGAGTTTTGAAAGTAATCCTGAACTTTACAGGTAGCCAGTGCAGCTGGACAAGATGGGGGAGTGGGAGGGGGAGGGAGGGGGTGGAGGGTGATGTGGTTACGTTTCTTACATCTGGTAAGGATCCTGGCAGTGCCATTCTGAACTAGCTGCAGTCGGGTGCGTGCCGAGAGACCAGCATAGAGAGTTGCAGTAATCGAGGTGAGAGGAGACAAATGCACGACAAAGTATCTCCGCATCCTGGAGGGAAAGGTAGGGACGGACTTTGGAGATGTATCGAAGATGGTAGAACGATGATTTGACCATAGAGGGGATGTGGGCGTCAAAGGAGACATTGCTGTCAAGAAGTACACCAAGGCTTCATGCTGTCATTAGCATAGGAGTGAAACGTGAGGCTGTGTTGGCGAATGAGGTGACCTAAGGGAAGCATGTTGATATTGAAGAGAGGTACCCAAGCAGGACAAGCACAGAGGGGGACCCAAGTAGGACAAGGAGGACAAGCACAGAGGGAGCACCAGCATTAGCATTAACCCTTAGCAGTCCAACACTTGTCAGGTGCGTCAGGTCCAATTTATTTTTACACGCGCTGTTTATTTTACACATGCTGTTTTAAACAGGTTTTAAAAGCACTGTATATCAAAATAACACTCAGTACTGCATCTCCAGCCAACCCCACCCCTTGTTCGCTGTATTTTTCACATACCTCTTCATAGCCATGCATACTGATAAATCCTCTCCTGATCACTCATTTTATACCAAACTCCTCAATAATGCGATCCAAGTCATTATTTTATTATTATAACATCTCAACAAGCAAATGTCTGTGATATTCTTTGGGCATATCCATGTTATCTCTATGGTGCAGGGGCTATCTGTGTAGCTCAGAAACACCCCTATTTTTCAGCTTCATTTGGCTCCTATTGGTGAGAGAGTGTAGACCAGATGTTATCAATTTTGTTCCGAAAGAAAAAGGAGAAATCATGACAGGTAAGAGAGGAGGATGGACGGGAGATGTATCTGTCATTGAACCAGGATAGGACAAGGCCAGATAGTCCCACTGTGCTTTCAAGATGATTCAGTAGGATGGAATGGTCTGTAGTGTCTGAGGCAGCACTTAGATCCAGAAGAATTAAAACCTACCAGCCTACCAGCAGATCAATGCAGAAATAAGATCAAGCGAGCCTGTAGTAGCTCTCATATGTTGAACTAGCTCTGTCAGTTCCTGCAAGATAATCAAAGAAAAAGCCTCCATAGTAGTCTTAATAGGTGTAGTTGGTAAAAGATCTGGAGTCCTCCTTAATAGAAGGTGCCTGTGGAATCTTATTTCTGATGTCTAGTATTTTATTTTTAAAGAAATGTAAGAAGTCATTGCAGCTGTGAGATGATCCACTGTCAAGGGTAGGACTATACGGGGAAGGATTCATTCATTTATCTTGGGTAGCAAAAAGGAATCTAGGATTATTTTCTAGCCAATGCCAGAGCCTTCCTATATTTAACCAGCTAGCCCTTCTATGCGATGTAATGAGCGTGCAGTTCAGATTCCCGCCATCTCCGTTCTATTTTACGACCCTCATATTTCATCTTATGAGTTCTTTCATTAAACCACAAGTGACGATGACAAGTGACATGTGAAAAGATTCAATAAACCGCTTGAATTTAAGTCTGATTATGAGTTATCAGGTTACAAAACAGTACTGTATCCGTTGTGAACGAATCGCTAGCGGTGCCATAAAAGTGTTCTTTTAAGGGAAGTTCCTGTTCCTTTAGGTGAAGCATTTACAACAGGAGAAATCTGATTTACCACAAAAGGTGTTCTTTTAGTTGAAGTGTTCTCTTAGGATGTGTTCCGATATGCAGAGACTACTGTACTGTCCTTACTAGAGGTGGAACAATTCGCTGGGTAACAGTGAATCATGATACTTTAGGCCTGTATCATATGTATTGTGATACAAGACCAAAAGCACAACTAAGCTCACTGTAGTTCACCAATTTGTTCTTGAATGAAGAATAAGTGTGTTTATAGTTGGTACATACTCTTCCTATCTCATTAGATTTTTGCCTTTTAACAAAATAGTCCCTCATTCAATGTGATCTAATTATGCATCATACAAGTAGCCCAGCAGAACCCTCACATGTATTGCAATGCAATAGGGTTATCCTCTGTCATCTCTCTCACTCAGGGAGCGCGAGACAGAGAAGTTCCGGGTCTCTGTGAGTGTTGCGGCCGGCTCACGGGTGACCTTCACACTGACTTACGAGCAGCTGCTGCAGCGCCGGCTCGGGCGCTATGAGATTGTCCTGAGTGTCCGGCCAGGCCAACCCGTCAAGAACCTGACCCTGGAGTTGTCCATCTCGGAGAGGACTGGCATCAGCTTCATCCGAGTCCTGCCTCTCCGGACCAGCAAGCTGCTGTCCAACACTCTGCGAGGTGAGCCCCTTCCTGCCTCTGAGAGACCATGTCCTCCTAACATAAACACAACAACACACTGCAAGGTGAGTCCCTTCCTGCCTCTGAGTGAGACCATGTCCTCCTAACTTAAACCCAACAACATACTGCGAGGTGAGTCCTCTTCTTTTATTGGACAGAGCGATCTTTTGATGCTTCTAGTTTCTTTTTTGTCAAAGAGGTATTGCAGCTCTATGGAGTGTGTTCAATCATTTACCAGAAGCAAACTAAACCAGCTGCCAGGTTCTAAATGCAGTGTAAAATGCAGTGCATCAATAAGGCAAAAAAAATCTTTATTTATTTTAAAGTGATAAAAAATATATGTATTTTTACACTATTCTTTCAGAAAAGGGTATTTTCACAGGGATCTACATATTACACAACAATGGGTAAATCAGGATAACTGTTAAGAAAATGCAGACTTACTGGTGTGGTGCGTATCTCTAGCAGGTGATGCGGATGCGCTTCCCTCCACGACAGTGCAGCAGAGCACTCACTGCGCCCGAGTCCACTTCACCCCCTCTCTGCAGGAGCAGGTTGCACGCTCCTCTGCGGCCGGCATTGCCGGTGACTTCGTGGTGGAGTATGACGTCCACCTGAACGACATCATTGGGGACATACAGGTAGTGCTTTAATGCTTCAATGGGGAAATCATTCCTACTTGTATATGAATTCACAGCACAACAACAGAAGTAGACAAACACATTCTAAATCTGACCAATCTGACTGCCAAACCACAGACTCTGCAACTGGTTTGGTGTGCAACCCAATGCATTTTTAAAATAAATGCAAGCATGTATTTGTCAGTGTGACAGAGTGTACACAAACTGCTGTAATTATAGCATTTGCAATAGTTACCATACTTTACTATGTTTTATTCACCTTATTCACACAGCTTTAAGGAGTGTTTTTAAGGAATGTTTTTAAGGAATGCTTTTCTGAAGAGCAGTTGGTTAAACTGAAAAATGAACGTCTAACCTTCTGTACAGACAAAGGAGCCTAAAGGATTGCAAACTTGCGTTAAATGGTCACAACAGGGTTTATAAAAAAACAAACTTTTTTAAAAATAACTTCTATTTTTGTTTGATTTTTAGGCCCAAAACAGCATTCAGCATTAATACTATAAAGACAAGGCCTTGTTTTCAATGTTCATGAGTCTGGTTTTCACTGCAGATTTACAACGGCTACTTTGTGCACTACTTTGCTCCCCGAGGTCTCCCAATCGTTCCCAAGGCCGTGATCTTTGTGATCGATGTCAGCGGGTCTATGATTGGAACAAAGATCAAACAGGTAACCATATGAGCCTTTCTACCCTCAAACTCAGTTAACATACCTTGTCAGTAACAAGATCCTAGACTGGTAAAGAGGTAAACTCAAGTTGTTGAGACACAGATGAGTGGCCCTGCAGGTGTGTTGATCTGCAGGTGTACTATATCGTCAGGTACTCGTCTGTTGTTAACCTCTAGGATCACTCTGTTATGTTCATATTCTACAGTGGAATCTGCAGGAAACACTGTCCTTGTAACAGATAAAAATAAATATTTGAGATAAGGATGTGCGTGAGAGAGTGAGGTGACATGTAAATGAGTGAGTCTCACACTGCATCTGCATATATTTGAAGTGCAGGTACAGAGAGGAAATACAGTGCCTATAGAAAGTCTGTTTCACATGTTGAAACTTTTTTCAGATGTTGTTGTGTCAGTGCCTCAGAGTTTCATGCATTTACATGCATTTTTTTTCACTTATCTACACACTATACTCCACACTGTTAAGAGGAAAAATTATATAATAAAAATACAAAACTGAAAGATCATAATTGGATAAGTCTCCACCCCCCGAGTTAATACTTGGTGGAAGCACCTTTGGCAGCAATTACAGCTGTGAGTCTGTGAGTAATGGCTTCCTTCTTGCCACCCTACCATACAGGACAGATTTGTGGAGTGATTGGGATATTGTTGTCACATGCACACTTTGACCAGTCTTGGCCATAAAAGCCTGTAGCTCTTGTAAAGTTGCCATTGGACTCTTGGTAGCCTCTCTGATCAGTCTCCTTCTTGCTCGGTCATCCAGTTTGGAGGGATGTCCTGATCTAGGCAGGGTCTTGGTGGTGCCATACACTTTCCACTTCTTAATAATCATCTTGACCGTGCTCCAAGGGATATTCAAGGCCTTTGATATTTTTTTGTAGCCATCCCCTGATCTGTGCCTTTCAACAATCTTGTCCCAGAGATCTTTTGAAAGCGCCTTGGTGCTCATGGTTGAGTCTTTGCTTTGAAATGCACTACCCAGCAGAGGGAACCTACAGGAACTGCTGAATGTATGATTTTTGAAGGTGATTGGTTACATCTGAGCTAATTTAGGATTGCTATTACAAGGGGGTGGACACTTACCCAACCAAGCTATTTCAGTGTTTATTTTTAATTAATTTTCTACAAATTTCTAGAATATTTTTTCACTTGGAAATTGTGGGGTAGGATATGTAGATAAATGAAAAAAAACTATTTTAATGCATTTTATTTCCAGGCTATAATGCAACAAAAGGTGAACAGTTTGAAAGGGGGTGTAGACTTTCTATAGGCACTTTATTTACTGTTCCAATCAACCTTTTTATAATGTTTGTAGCAACACCCAGTGGATGTAAAATGCAAAAACGTATTGTTATTATTTTTGATAAATGCCATATTTGTTCTATGTGGTACTTCTTACTGATGTATTTCTTACATCCACTGGGGGCAGTGTTGCAGGTGTCCACTGGGGGGCAGTGTTACAGGCGTTCAGTATAGCTGGATTGTCCGTGTTTCATTCCTCCTTCCACATTCACACTTCCTGCAAGTTTATCAAGCTAACTACTCACCAGTGGGAACTGTAGTAATTCTGCATCTGCCTGCTCTTCTTTGCAGACAAAAAAAGCAATGCACACCATTCTGAGCGACCTCCGACCTGACGACCACTTCAACCTTATCACCTTCTCAGACCAGGTGGAGCTGTGGAAGACAGACAGCACAATCCAGGCCACCCCTCACAATGTGAAGAGCGCCAAAGACTTTGTGAGCAAAATTGAAGCTAATGGATGTGAGTTGACCCTGCAAACCACAAGAAATGCTGACCATTCCACAAGAAATAGGCTGATAGGGAAATTCTAAAATTAAAAATCTCAGCATTCGTGTCAGCGGTGATGCGGGGGGGGGGGGGGGGGCTGACCCCCCTGGTGAGAGTGCAAGGCATGTTGTGCTGACAAGGCCTGACCCCCCTGGTGAGAGTGCAAGGCATTGTTGTGCTGACCCCCCTGGTGAGAGTGCAAGGCATTGTTGTGCTGACCCCCCTGGTGAGAGTGCAAGGCATTGTTGTGCTGACCCCCCTGGTGAGAGTGCAAGGCATTGTTGTGCTGACCCCCCTGGTGAGAGTGCAAGGCAGGGCTGTGCTGACCCTGGACAGACTGCAAGGCATTGCTGTGCTGACCCTGGTGAGATTGTAAGGTATTGCTGTGCTGACCCTGGTGAGATTGTAAGGTATTGCTGTGCTGACCCTGGTGAGATTGTAAGGTATTGATGTGCTGACGTTGGGTTCGTGAACTTGAGTGGCTTTTGAATCACCTTGATTGTGCAAAACAGGTTTTACAGTTTCTAAGACAGCTTTTTTTGGAGGAACATGATTGCAGCCAATACTGTCTGAGGCATCAACTGCAGCAATAGATATCTCTCACCTTGTGGGTTGACTGCTGTGTTCCCTGATCTCTCAGAGGTATCTGTTGCTGCAGTTGACAATACACACAACTGCTATTCTCATCACATATCACCTTCTAGATCATTACATAGTTTGCTTGTAAAATATTGTAGTCATTTTAAAGTCATCCTGGTTCAAAAGTTTTTCTTCTTGACTATGTTTCTTATAGTTTTACCTTGAATGCTGATTTGGAGTTCTGCATGTTGAATGCCTTTTCACCTTGTTTTTTCAGGGACAGACATCAACTCAGCTCTGCAAATGGCTGCCTCTGTCCTCAATGGCAGTGCGTCACAAGAAAGCTCAGGCAGTCGTCGAGTTCCCTTAATTATTTTTCTGACAGACGGGGAACCCACCACAGGAGTGACTTCCGGGGAGAAAATTGCCCGTAACGCCAAGAAGGCCCTCGGCTCCACCTCTCTGTTCGGCCTTGCTTTCGGGGACGATGCTGATTTCCCGCTGATGCGCCGCCTGTCCATGGAGAACCGTGGAGTGTCCCGCCGCATTTACGAAGACTCTGACGCTGCCTTGCAGCTCACAGGCTTCTATGACGAAGTGGCTAGCCCTTTACTCTTTGACATCCAACTTAACTACCTAGACAATCACGTGTATGACGTCACTCAGGCTCTCTTCCCAAACTACTTCCAGGGATCTGAACTTCTTGTGGCTGGGAGACTCCAGCCGGGAATCCAGGACCTCAAAGTGAGATTAACTGCTTCTGATTCCAAGAAACGTTTAGCTTTGGAAAACAATGTGGATGTTCCAAGCCTTGCAAACTCTACTTTGGGATGCCCAGGAGAGCTGGGAGGAATCTCTAACTTTGTCCGTCGTTTGTGGGCTTATTTCACCATCAGGGAGCTCTTGGAAGCCAGGATTAACACGACCGACTCTGCCACTCGACGTCTGCTGACAGAGAAAGCCACCAATCTCTCCCTTAAGTACAATTTTGTCACTCCTGTCACTTCTCTGGTTGTTATAAAGCCTGATGATGAGGAAAGTCCCACCACCGGTCCTACAACTACCACTACCACCCCCAGACCCAGCACTACAAGTACAGTAGCTCATACCTCTCTAGCAGTGTCTAGAACCGTTATACCACCAGCTACGGACAACCGGCACCCAACACCAACCACTGCTACAAAAAAATTACCAACTAGCAGCACGACTGTGAAGATCAACTCAAAAACCAGCAAAGTTCAACCCACTGCTCCCCAACCCAAGACCCAAAGCTCTCCCACTGGCCTGCAAACTACTGGACACCCCTTAACCACTTCCTCCCCACTCCCCACAGCCACAAGCCCCCCCATGACGAAACCCGTTACCTCCGACTTTGAGAATGGTACAGCAATCTCAAGTGATGCCAACCCACTCCCTCCTGCAACCGCAGCTGCAGTTTCCATCAACTCCATGCCTGATCACACTGGCGGGGTTAACCAGACTTTTGCAGGAGACTCTGTCAGGGCTACCGTGCCTTCTCCCATACTGCCAATGCCAACCTTCACCCCAAGCAGCCCGCCTCTTCACGGCACCACATCTGTGCCACAAGCACAAGAGATGGGCACAGAGTTCCTGGTGCCATCTTTTATCAACATGACTTTTATGTCAATGGTTTTACCAACAGAGGCACCCAACAGAGGGGAGATAATGGAGCAGACAGGTAAGTCTTTTAAATGATAACTGTGGTTTACAATGGTTAACATGAAATCATGGTAAGGCACAGACAGGCTTGGTAATTCATGTTAAAGTAAGTAGCTGATTGATCTCAAAACATTGCCAAGTTGTGTCTTAAAGGATCCTAGTGATTCAGCCTCAACAACATGACTAGGAATGTCTGAATAAGGAAGTATCCCCTTCCTTCTATTCTAAGTCTGTGTCCTCTGGTCTTGATTTCGGTGCTGCTCTTAAAGTATTGGCTAGAGTTAACTTCGCCAATTCCTTTTAAGATTTTAAAGACCTCAATCAAGTCCTCCTTAATTATTTTTAGTTCTAAGCTAAATAAATTTTGTTTCCCACATACTCTGCCCATTAAGCCATATAATTAGTTCTGTACATGTACATTTAGAGCAAAAGACTATAAAAGTGTATGCACTGCTTACAATGTGGAATACTGTTTAAGTGACAAAAGGTTTAGCAGATGAAGAAAAAAATATCAGTGTAAACTTGTCATACTTAATTAGCTTCTAGAAAGGAAGAAGCCAATCTAATTACATTAATTGTCACATAATGACTTGGAGTGCAATATCAAACTAAATAATGTAGAGAAAGGTTTGAGATCCTCCATCTACCTTAGCCATGTAGGGGATGCATTTACTAGGAACTGGCCAGGCATTGATGGACCAAATTGCCTCCTCTTGTTTGTTAATTTTGCTTATACAGTAGTCTCTGGCTAAAAGAACACCCCTCTCAGGAAGCAAGAGAAGTGTTCTTATAACCGAAGTGTCTCTAAGATGTGGTTAGCCACCAGACACAATATAAACCAATAAATGAATAAATATGTATTACTTGTCATAACGCACATGCATCAACATATTAAATTAACTGAATATGTATATGTATATACTATAATAATAAAGAAACAAACTAACGTAAATAAACTAGTTGTCAAACTAAATTAACTAGTCTAGGGTTTCTGCAGTCTTGATGGTACTCAGTAGGGGTACCACAGAATAGTAAACTAGAAAAGGGACAGACAATCTTAGAAATCCAATGCTTCATTTTGAAAGGGACAGACAATCTTAGACATCCAGTGTTTCATTTTGAAAGGGACAGACAATCTTAGAAATCCAATGCTTCATTTTGAAAGGGACAGACAATCTTAGAAATCCAATGCTTCATTGTGAAAGCAGAAGCTATATAGTAATGTTTTTTTTGTGTGTGTTTTTAAAGTATTCTAGACGCAAACTAGCAATGTCTAGTTTTTATATTTGTATTCAGCTGTTTCAATTTAGACCCTGCAACCTCTCGAAGCTGAAGTGTAGCATTGAAGTACACCACCCACTGATATATCGCGGGTGTAGTTTTATTTCGTACTGCGGAGAATAATTGCTTCTCATCAGCTTCAGTCTCCAACTAATTTCACAAGTCTTCCTCTACTTTCCCAAATGCATCAACCTGCTGCATTGATAGAATCCATTCACAACAACAACATAGCAGGCTTGTTGCTAGGGAGCTGACGTCACTGCCTTGTGGCTTCTGCTAGTGCATTGCTGCCACACGTGAACACCTCACTGGCTAAACTAAAAACCGCTTCAGCAAGTAGATATTTAAATGTGCTTTGTGCTATTGTGCAATACATGTGTATATGATAACAGTGCAATATTAATGCTTTGTTTTTAATTATTTTGTATATTATTGTTTAATTGCAGTATGAAATAAAACAAACAGTAATTATAAGTGCCTATGTATATTGCAACTAAGTTAGACAGTAAAAATGGGTAGCCAACTCCAGGCCCACGATATATCCGAAGGGGTGATATAAGAATATAGCGAGGGGTGGGTGTAACTGCAATTAGCATTTGATACATTTTCTTTACCATAGATATTTTTCAGATAGGAACATCTGAGACCTGCGAAATTGTAGCAGTGTATAAATTTTGTAAGATTTACTCAACGTGTTTTGTTAATACCGTACACTCAACCCTTATGCACACAATGACGTGAGATTTACAGTAACCCCTGTAGTGCACATAGATGTTAGAGATTAGCTTTGATGATGTTTTCTCTTTCTTTTGCAGATGGACAGCAGCAGACAGGTAAGATTGTTTTTACTTCTTTAAAGAAATTGTATTGCCTGGCAGTATAATTTTGTTATTTTATGAATAAAAATAATAAAGAAATTAAAACTAATCACAATCCTAGGCTATAGAGTAGTGTACACATTTTTTAGAACACTCCATTGCTTCTGTTTTGATTTGTTGTGCATATGAAATCAAACCACTTGTAACAAGGGCTATGTTACATGTGTGGGTAGTTACAAGAAAACACTAAGACAAACATAGAGCACTGGCATTGATATGCCACACAGGCGCACAGATTTAATTTTCAACATAGTTCTGACACTAGGGTACCAGCAATGGGTCTACATTTAATAAAGAAACAAAAACAAAACAAAGTTAAAAATAAAAATTTCCCACACAAAATGATGAACTCTAGTCCCACTAACAGGAATGTCCTGCTCCAGGAGCCTGGTACTCTGTGTAACCCTCTCTACACTGTTTTGGGATCCACATCCCCCAAGCTGACCTACATTTGTTTTGTTGCTACCGAAGTTCTAGCCTCCCAGCACCTCCGGACCACTCCAACGGTTCTGGCTGGGAAATCTCCTTCACAGGCATCATCTACCAGTTAAAGGGTTCTGTGGTAGTTGCTCCTGCAGAGTGGACACTTTCCTCCTTGATGTAAACAAACACACTCTCCACCCCCATCTGTGTCCATGACACTGCAGTCACCCCAAAGTGTGGAGCAGTCACTTTCTGAGCTCTGTGCAGCATCCCAGGCATGCCCCCCAACCAATCTGGACCACCCGATCCTCACAGGTCTGGACGAGCCTACCACTCAGCTGGTCGCTTAGCAACATGTCTCCTGCTGCTAGTCGCATCTGATTTCTCCCAGGCACATTCACTTGCACAGGAACCAGCAACCCGGCTCCCTGTCACACCACTAAAAACTGAAAATCTTGACAAATTGTCAAAATAGTCAAATTAGTGATTGTCTAATTCAATTGATGATTTTAATACACCACACATGCAATTAATTAAAAATAGTAAGAGAAAAGGAACACATAGCCACAAGTGATAAAATGCATGAAACTTTTTAGAAGTTGTTTTTAAGATACCTAATTAAAGCACAAAGTGGTCTAACAACAGTGCCTGTTGTTTCTGTATATTCTCCTCTGTAAATTCTCACACATAGAGGTTCTCATGCAGGTAGATATATAAAAGATATACATGACAAACCTTAAGTTGTTCTAATAAGTTTGCGCATGACTTCATATTGAATGGCCTTACTGCTGAAAGGACAAGGGTATTTGAGATGGGGATTTGTTCCTACAAGCGACGACCAAAAATAATTCATATGGATATGGTTTTATCTTTATTGGAACTACCAATGTGTATAGATGCAGACATGAACTTGTCTATTGCCACATTCTTTTTTTCCATTTTAGGGTAAGTTATCCTTCTTTGTATCCATTTAATTTGAACACTGTCTTTTAACAGTTCAGTCTTCACTATGTTTGGCAACTACACAAGATCTTTTGATGAAGCAGTTACAAGCATGTGGAGCAGCGATAACCTATATCAGCTACAATACAAATGAAAATCCACTGATTGTGAAACATTCACATACCTACCTAACAAATACCACTGGAGATTTGCTAACGCAGTCTTCTCTGTGTTTCAGTGGCGTTCCTAATGACAGGGATCTCTGAAAATGAGTATGGTGAGTATCTCCAAGTGCAGACGCAATGACAGTAATCAGGAGGCCTGGTTACTAGGGCTCCAGACACACTGACAGTAATCAAGAGGCCTGGTTACTAGGGCTCCAAACGCAGAGACAGTAATCAAGAGGCTTGGTTACTAGGGCTCCAAACGCAGTGACAGTAATCAAGAGGCTTGGTTACTAGGGCTCCAAACTCAGTGACAGTAATCAGTGGGCCTGGTTACTAGGGCTCCAAACGCAGTGACAGTAACCAAGAGGCCTGGTTACTAGGGCTACAGGTGACAGTAATCAAGAGGCCAGGTTACTAGGGCTCCAGACACACTGACAGTAATCAGGAGGCTTGGTTACTAGGGCTCCAAACGCAGTGACAGTAATCAAGAGTCCTGGTTACTAGGGCTCCAAACGCAGTGACAGTAATCAGTGGGCCTGGTTACTAGGGCTCCAAAAGCAGTGACAGTAACCAAGAGCCTGGTTACTAGGGCTACAGGTGACAGTAATCAAGGGGCCAGGTTACTAGGGCTCCAGACACACTGACAGTAATCAGGAGGCTTGGTTACTAGGGCTCCAAACGCAGTGACAGTAATCAAGAGTCCTGGTTACTAGGGCTCCAAACGCAGTGACAGTAATCAGTGGGCCTGGTTACTAGGGCTCCAAAAGCAGTGACAGTAACCAAGAGCCTGGTTACTAGGGCTACAGGTGACAGTAATCAAGGGGCCAGGTTACTAGGGCTCCAGACACACTGACAGTAATCAGGAGGCCTGGTTACCAGGGCTCCAAACGCAGTGACAGTAATCAATGGGCCTGGATACTATGGATCCAGGTGACAGTAATCAGTGGGCCTGGTTACTAGGACTCCAGAGCAGTGACAGTAACCAAGAGGCCTGGTTACTAGGGCTCCAGGCCCAGTGACAGTAATCAAGGGGCCTGGAATGAAGATAAAGAAATGTTTTGTGTTTTCTTTTTTCAGGCACTGAAGATGTAGACCTACTTGATGGTGAGCATTAACTGAATGAAGTCTGTCACGTATCCTGGAGACATATGGTAGAACCGGATGCATATATTCCTTTTGGGTATTTTAATTCGAGGTGCCATTCTTGTATACAAGTAGTGTTCCATACTCTCAACAGACCTCTGGCCATCTAGTTCAGGGTATTCAACTATACAACTGAAAAACCTGTCTGCACTTTTGTGACTGAAACAGTTTCAAAGGGAAGAGAAACCCCATTACTTTAGTGCAGTTATAGCTCATTCACAGTGATTAAACACACAGTAGTGCAGTTATAGCTCATTCACAAATATTAAACACACAGTAGTGCAGTTATAGCTCATCCACGACTATTAAAAACAGTAGTGCAGTTGTAGAAATACTAAAAAAAAAGTCATAATTTCTTGATTATCATGAGAATGTGACATAGCAGCACCATACCAGGAACTCACACACCACACACATTCCTCACGCTATAGGAACACACACACCACACACATTCCTCATGATAGGAGCAAACACCACACACATTCCTCACACTATAGGAACACACACACCGCACACATTCCTCATGATAGGAACACACACCACATACATTCCTCATGCTATAGGAACACACGCACCACACACATTCCTCATGCTATAGGAACACACACACCACACACATTCCTCATGCTATAGGAACACACACACCGCACACATTCCTCATGCTATAGGAACACACACACCACACACATTCCTCATGCTATAGGAACACACACACCACACACATTCCTCACGCTATAGGAACACACACACCACACACATTCCTCACGCTATAGGAACACACACACCACACACATTCCTCACGCTATAGGAACACACACACCACACACATTCCTCATGCTATAGGAACACACACACCACACACATTCCTCACGCTATAGGAACACACACACCACACACATTCCTCACGCTATAGGAACACACACACACCACACACATTCCTCACGCTATAGGAACACACACACCACACACATTCCTCACGCTATAGGAACACACACACCACACACATTCCTCACGCTATAGGAACACACACACCGCACACATTCCTCATGATAGGAACACACACCACACACATTCCTCACGCTATAGGAACACACACACCACACACATTCCTCACGCTATAGGAACACACACACCACACACATTCCTCACGCTATAGGAACACACACACCACACACATTCCTCACGCTATAGGAACACACACACACACACACATTCCTCACGCTATAGGAACACACACACCACACACATTCCTCACGCTATAGGAACACACACACCACACACATTCCTCACGCTATAGGAACACACACACCACACACATTCCTCACGCTATAGGAACACACACACCACACACATTCCTCATGCTATAGGAACACAGACACACATTCCTCACACACATTCCTCATGCTATAGGAACACACACACCACACACATTCCTCATGCTATAGGAACACACACACCACACACATTCCTCACGCTATAGGAACACACACAGGGGCAACAGAACCGGATCTAAAATAATTGAATCTATTCAGTCTTGAACAAAGAAGACTACGCGGCGACCTAATTCAAGCATTCAAAATTCTAAAAGGTATTGACAATGTCAGCCCAGGGGACTTTTTCAACCTGAAAAAAGAAACAAGGACCAGGAGTCACAAATGGAGATTAGACAAAGGGGCATTCAGAACAGAAAATAGGAGACACTTTTTTACACAGAAAATTGTGAGGGTCTGGAACCAACTCCCCAGTAATGTTGTTGAAGCTGACACACTGGAATCGTTCAAGAAGTTGCTTGATGAGATTCTGGGATCAATAAGCTACTAACAACCAAAAGAGCAAGATGGGCTGAATGGAGCCGAGTGCAGAGAGCTGCAGGCTTTTATGCAGGTGACCATCTCCCAATTAGCAATAAATTAAACAATTAATTAATAGGGAGGTGGCCACCTTCTGCGCAATGTTTTTCATAGTTGATGGGGCTTTCCATCCACACTACCAAACAAAAGCTACGGTTTCTCGTCGCCGTATATAGAAATAAAACAATAACAAAGCATGGCTTTCGCCATCATTTAAAAATACATTAATACAATAAATAAATCATAATATAAAATAATAAACTGCACAGGGGCGGAGGGGTACCCTGTTCTAAAAGTAAACAATTACATGTACAGGGCTCCTCGCCATTTTATGCAAATATACCCACTTTAAATGTGGCAAATTCCCATCTTAGAGAGCCTTGTCCTGTTTATTCAACCCCTGTGTGCCTTCACCGTTGCTAAATGATTTGATTAATGCGTGGTTGGAGATCAGTTTTGTGATTGTTCATATTACAGATACTGAGATGGACTCCCCTGGGGATAGGTTTCTGATGTTGGCCTCAGGTTCTGGTAAGTGGTTTGGATCGCTCAGGGGGTTGCAGCTGGGACATCACGGCATTTTTAATTGTGCAGTGTGCTTTAGTGCCGGTACAGGCATGGGCTTTCATTTCTAGTTGTGCAGTGTGCTTTAATGCTGGTACAGGCATGGGCTTTCATTTCTAATTGTGCAGTGTGCGTTAATGCTGGTACAGGCATGGGCTTTCATTTCTAATTGTGCAGTGTGCTTTAATGCTGGTACAGGCATGGGCTTTCATTTCTAATTGTGCAGTGTGGTTTAGTGCTGGTACAGGCATGGGCTTTCATTTCTAATTGTGCAGTGTGGTTTAGTGCTGGTACAGGCATGGGCTTTCATTTCTAATTGTGCAGTGTGCAGTGGTGGCATTTATTTCTAATTGTGCAGTGTGTTTACACAGGCATGGGCTTTCATTTCTAATTGTGCAGTGTGGTTTAGTGCTGGTACAGGCATGGGCTTTCATTTCTAATTGTGCAGTGTGCTTTAGCGCTGGTACAGGCATGGGCTTTCATTTCTAATTGTGCAGTGTGCTTTAGCGCTGGTACAGGCATGGGCTTTCATTTCTAATTGTGCAGTGTGGTTTAGTGCTGGTACAGGCATGGGCTTTCACATAGGCAACTTAGATCAGTAGAATATAATGTAAATAGAACAACAGTTCTCTGGTGATTTATTTATTTATTTATTTAAAATGGCGGTTTCGTGACACTCTTTGAAATGTGTTTGTTCTTTTGATAGTCGTTTGTGAATTTCTTTCAAAAATACCTGTTCTGGGCCCCTACTTATATGTGGAGATCAAATCTGATCTAGAGCCGCTTACAAATAGGAGTCATGCAGTGCCAGGTCTAGTGGAATTGCTGTGCATACGACATTATTTAGCATCAGGGTCGTTTCAGACACTGTGTCAGCAATTGGTGGGATTTCCCAACCCATGTTTTCCCGGTGTTCACAGCAGGTACTGAATGAATAATTATATCTATTATCCCAGAGTGACGCATGCTCTCCATGATATAAAAGTGGCCTTTTACGAAGTGCCTGGCTTTACAAATGTATTGGGGGCTATTGATTGCACCGACATAGCACTGTCACCACCCCAGGATAAAGAACTTTCATAATAGGAAGCATTACCACTTCATTAATGTACACATGGTGTGTGAAACTGAGGACTCTTGATGTGATCACCAGCTATCCTGGCGCAGCACAAGACTCGAAGTCCAGGATATATGAAGATTATGAGGCAGGTGTATATGGAGCTGCTTGGCTTCTTGTCCTATGTAACAATTTTGTCTATATTAATATATTTATATAGTCACCATGTACATGTGATATTTAAGTAGGCGAAAGAAAATTAGGGAAACTGTAAATGAATGAATGAATGTACAGAAGTAGAGTTGAAGTGCAGTCATAAATACAATCAAACAACATCACTTTAACATTAAAAAAGTGACGTTTCACAAACACTTTGAAATGTAAATAGAGAACTTTTAATTGACTAGTGAGTACTTTGCTAACTTTTGATTAATATTACAAAATAAATCAAAGGGAGATCAAGTTGAACAAACACATATTATTTGATGTGTAGAGTTAAACATAAATGTTCCATTAATAATTACTTTCTCTGGTCTGGCTGTCTCGTAGGATGCTGTGAGTCTTTGGGGCAAGAAAGACAATTGCCATTTAGTGAATGAGACCCATAGTTGGCTAATGATTTGTTTTCATTCTAGATTTGGTCAGTGCGCCCCACCCAGGCAGGAGGTTTTCATCTTCAGGTAAGCTTGAGAGACCCAACAAGTTGATATCACTCACTGAGCCTCCTCTTCAATGTGTTCTATCTGTTTCTTTTCCACTCACTGAGCATCCTCTTCAATGTGTTCTATCTGTTTCTGTTGACAGTGGATGGAGACCCTCATTTTGTGGTTAATTTGCCAAAATCTGGTGAAAATATCTGCTTTACCATTGATGGAAAAGCAAATGAGATTCTCCGACTGGTAGATGACCCTATTACAGGTGATCTTAATTTTTATTAGAGCTTTGTTTTTCGGTCTTTGTTTCAGGATGATTGGATTTTATTTCTCACCTGTAATTAGACGTAATGTAATTGAGTGGGATTCCTTGGTACTATAAAGTGACCCAATAAAATCCAACTTTAGCTCATCAGCCTCTCATTTTTTGTGGGATCTGTGCTCAGTGCCAGATGTTTATTCATATTACTGTTTAATAGGAATAAACAATCGTACTTTGTATTAATTGCATGTCAAATCTCACAAGTTGATGTCAGTTTTTGAAATTAATTGTGCTGCTGAACAGTTCCTAACATTTATTTACAAACTAGGAGACAACAAAAAAATCAACAAACATTTTGACTTAGTCTTCTTTAGCGTGCCTTTTAACTAAGTCAGAAGTCGTGTGTGTGTGTGTGTGAGTGTGTGTGTCACTATTTGAATGTGTGAGTGTGAGTTTAAATGTGGTCTCGAGTGTGAGAGTGCTTTTGAGTTTGAGCTTGTGAGAGTGTGAGTGTCTGGTTTCATTAAAATGCTGTCTAATTTTTAAGGATATCATGGAAGCCTTCAAATGAGTTTTGTTGCCTGGTATGAGAATGCAGGTATGGATGAGATGTTGTTGCTGCTTCCAGGCTCCTCACTGGTGTCCTGCAGTTGAGTCAGTCCAGGAGACCTGTAGCACAGGACCAGGGGCAGCAGCTTGTAGTTAAATTGTGACAAACCAAAAGATTTTCAGCAGATAAATGTAGAACATATCATGTAATTTCAAGCTGTTCTGCTGAGATTGTGTGGTGTGCAGGGCGAGTCACACAATGCAGGTTTCTTGTGCCGTGTTGCCGGTTGGGAATTCCGCGGGGATCGTTACATTGGCGCGCAAACTCCTGGCTGTAAAGAGGCAGTTGACATTGATATAGTTATCTCTAACCAATACTTTAAAGGGTACATCAGCAGTACAAAAAAAATAAAACATAAACTATCCCACCTTGCTGTTCCAATGTATTGGGTCGTTGTATAATAATCTGTATGCTCCCAAACATAATGCCACTCTGCAAGTATCTCTTCTGAGCCAAAAAACATGACTTCCTCGTGTACCCTCACATGTGCTCTGAAATGAGACATTGTATGAGCTACATTAGCTTCGTGTGGAAACACACTCGTCTGTGTAACAAACATGCTCCATCTAATTTTCCATATGGAAGGAACTTGTACCTGCTTTCGTTTTGTGTAGTGACATCTTTCATACTGTACATGTTTCTTTTGCATGTTGATGTATTATTATGATTTAATGTTGCACTCAGTAAAATAAATAAATAAATAATCTGTGCTGTGTAAGTGGTTGCAGGGAATGGAAAACCCAAGACAGAGTTGTTCTCATTTCCAACTAATGAAGGGACCTACCCACAATTATAGCAGCACTGTGTTATTTCAATACAAGTCCCCAAAGTCTTAGATATAGCTCCAGCTGATTCAGAATGTAAGCAGAATGGACATGTATCAAATCAACTAGCAAATAAGATTCGGAAACTATGTATTTCCTTTCAGAATGAGGTATTTGAGGATGATCCAGCCTAAAAAAAAAAAAAAATTGCATTATTTCATCCTCGGTATTTGGTTTTCATTTGCATTTCCTGACAAACACACGCACAATCATCTACACACCGTTGAGTGGGAAAGTCGAATTCGGCCACAAATTCCATCTCCCTATCAGTTTCTGAACAGTTTGATGTTGAAATATTGTCTGGCATTATTTCGGACATTCCCTGTGTTCAGTCACACTGTATTGCTGAGGAAAATTTGAATTTAAACTGTTAATGACACAACTTCAATATTTAACAATGAAAGCGCACATGATGGATCATTTACGACATGGCATAAGGTTCCATTATAATAACGTTTGTGTTTCCAATTCAGCCTGTAAATCCCTGTAACTTGTGGCAGTGGAACAGTATGTTTTTCATTCAGTTTGTAGATTTTTGCTTGCCATTGTAACTGGGTCTGTTTGAGTGTTTTTGTTATTTCTGTTTACCCCAAGATGTCTGATAACAAAAATCACAGAAACAGACACAGTTACAATGGCAAGCAGTGCTGCCAAGAAAAAAAGCAGCCCTGTTAAAACAAGCTCAAAACAAGGCCAACCCATTTCAGAGGGAGGGGAGTGGGGGTGTTTATACCAATTCCTTTTTTTTTAGTAGTTCTAGTTTTATTTTATTTTTTTGTAGTTCATTTTTCTTAGTTGAACTGGTGGGGATAGGATGATTCTAAAATTCTAATGACATGCACATGCATTGACAACAGCCAATCACGCAAACTCGCGACTCAAAAAATTAAAGCAACGTTTTAAAAATACAAACTCAATTCCTCTTATTATAAGCGGACTTGGCAACTGCAATGGCAAGCAAAAATCTACAAACGGAAAGAAAAACATATCGTTCCACTGCCATATCAAAGTTATGTCATTAACAGTTTCCCTGTAAACAGGGAACGTCCGAAATAATGCCAGACAATATTTCAACATCAAACTGTTCAGAAACTGATAGGGAGATGGAATTTGTGGCCGAATTCAACTTTCCCACTCAACGGTGTGTAGATGATTGTGGGTGTGTTTGTCAGGAAATGCAAATGAAAACCAAAAACCAAGGATGAAAAAATACAAAATTGATTTTTTTTGTCAACCTCAAAGACCTCATTCCGAAAGGAAATACATAATTTCTGAATCTCATTTGCTAGTTTATTTGATAAGTGTCAATTCTGCAAACCTTCCGAATCAGCTGGAGCTATATCTAAGACTTTAGGTGTATATTGAAACAACACTGTGAACATCAGATGTTGTCAACCTTTGTTTGACACTACTCCTTCTGTCGGGAGGTTTCAGCTAAAGTACCCTTTACAATTTTTGCTCACTGAATGGTACCACAGTTGCAATAAAAGGCAGAATAATCTGATTAACACATTTCTTTTTTTCCCTGTTTAATATACAATTTTTCACAATAGTCTAGGACTGACAAATTGCTGAGAAAGAAAACCAAACAGTAGGCTTCATTCATTAAATAAGCACACATCGTGGTTTAGAGAATATATAACACTGTTAAAAAATTCAAGATCATTATTTTCTCTTACTTTCATTCCTGAGTCGTCTTGCTTATCCCCCCATGACCCTTAGAAGTACCCTCTAGGGGTACGGGTACCCCCGATTGAAAACCCCTGGTCTAGATGAAGACATTTCTGAATCCACATAAACTCCTAGGTCTTTTTCATAGATTTCTTCTTCAGTTTCAGTATCTCCCATATGGTATTTATAATACACATTTGTATTGCCTGCGTGCAGTATCTTACACTTTAATCTATTAAATGTAATTTGCCATGTTTCTGCCAAGACACTGTCTGTTAAGGGTGCAGGCTTCCAAGAACTGTGGGTGTGCCAGCTCCTCAAGCTCCTGCTGCTGTCTCATTTCCTGCAGCTCCATTTCTAGCATACTCGCTTGTTGAAGCAAGTCCTGGATCTTCCAGCACTTTACACACACTTGGTTTAGCTCTGCTGGGTTTTCTCGGATTTCCCACATCATGCAGGTGTCACAGACTACTGGCTTGAAGGCCATGTTATTCATTTTTTTGTTTGTTTGTTTTTGTAAGTTTTAGTTTAGTTTCTGCAGCTGTCAACCTGCTGTCAACCTGCTTCTAACTGCTCTGTACTTGTCCCATGGACTACTTCTCACACGCTGTCACTGTTAAAACTGCCTTGCTTTTGTGTATGCTGTTAGCTCCTTCCCTTCCCTTGTCTCAGAACAGCACCAAATTTGAATCAACTGCTCTGAGTTCAGCTTGTTATTAGAAAAAGACACACAGCTGTTAGAATTTAAGCTGCAGTAATTTCCCAATTAACATATTTTCTGATTAAAGCAATTAAAGATTTAATTTCTCCTTACGGCTTCTAACTGCTCTGTACTTTTCCCACAGTACTTCTCACACGCTGTCGCTGTTAAAACTGCCTTGCTATAATAGTGGGTAGGTCCCTTCATTAGTTGGAAATGAGAACTCCGTCTTGGTTTTCTTCTTCCCACAACCACTTACACAACACTGGCTTTTTTTTTTTATTGAATGCAACATTAATCATAATAACACATATCAAAATACAACATGTGAAGGAAACATGTGCAGTGTGATGTCTACTACACAAATGAAAATAGGTACAAGTTCCATCCTTATGGAAAATTAGACAGACCATGTTTGTCATACATACATGTGTGTTTACACACGGAGCTAATGTAGCTCATACAACGCTTCATTGGGCATGCGCCGGTATGTTTCAGAGCGCATTTCAGAGTCATGTTTTTGATCAGTTCAACACCAACCAACGTTCATCACTTGGATCCTTTAAGACCCACCTTGACAAAGCTCTCAGATCAATCAAGCTCTTGTGGAAAAAACTTTTTCTTTTTTTAAATATCGTAGAAAAGTATAAAAAATATAAGGATCATACTTTTCTACCATATATGTTTGTTCCATAAGGGATTACTGGGAACCAGACAAGCTTAAAGCTTTATATTCTTCTGTTTTTAATTGCCATGGTTGGGGGATCAGATGAATTGGGGAGAATTGGGGGGGTAACATAATTGGCCACTCTAAAAATAAAAAAAAAGGTATGATATGATCTAGGCTGACACCTAACTCATCGTGTTGACCTCTGCTGCAGGTGTGAAGGTGACTGGGCACTTGATGTGGGCTCCCTCCAAGATTGGTTTTGAGGATCGAACCCGCACCTACTTTGACCAGCTGAACATCTCCATGGAAGTAAGCGGTTCAGACCGCTGGGTCATCATGGTAACAATCGATTCCATTACTCTGATTGGGGAGGACCGTCTCACGTTGCGTACTGATAAGCCAGCCACCATGCAGAGGCGGGGCTTCACGATCATTGTGGACCAATTACTGAGGGTCTGGATCCAGCTGGAGCGAGGTGTGGAGTTCCTGGTCCTGCTTCATCACTATAAGCACCCGTCCTATTTGCAGCTCAGCCACCTCGGCTTCTACATCTCGCAAGGGAAGGGGCTGTCTGTACAGACACATGGGCTGCTGGGTGAGTATCCCTTATACTTTGCCACGAAACAACACAAACAGCTTTACTAATGTTTGCAAATCATGTTGCAGTATATTTTTCTAGCTTCATATGTCACTGCATTGCTTTTCTCCCATACTGTTTTATGTTGCCTGCAGTCATCCTCAGTGATTCTGGGTTCTATTGCTATAAAACTGGGTTCTCATTTTTCTTTACCTGGCTTTGAGCTTGTCTGGGGTATCCTAAGTGCTGGAACTGAACAGCCGCAATCATTCAAATCACCCCACCTCTCCCACGGGCACATATCTGCCAACAGTTCTGCACAATTACATTTTACACTACATTCTGAATTTTATTTTTTTTCTTGCATTTGATCTCATCAGATTAAAAAAACCAGCGGTTCTAGTACTGTAAGTTGTGAGAAAAAACAAGCTTAACAAGATTCTTAAGGTAATTAAGTCAAGGTTCTGCCTATACTACAAAGTACCATAAAGGTGTGTTCCAGCTCGACTAGACCAGTGCACCTGATGTTGTGTTCTTTTTATATTCTTTCTATTCCAAACTACAGTTACCATCTAGAATACACTATACATAATACATACTAGTCTTCCATGCTAGCATTGCCTCTGAATAACATTAAAAAGAAGAATTAGGGAGGGCATGATTTGAAGTCTTTAAAATCTTAAAAGGAGTTCACATTGTTAACCTAAACCAATACTTTAAGTGCAGTACAGAAACCAGTACCAGAGGGCAATTGGAAATTAAGTGGAGACAATTAGGACAGAGGTGGTGAGGGTATGGAATGGTTTACCTGGTCATGTTGTTGAGGAAATATCACTTGGATCCTTTAACAACGATCATTGCTGTCATTGCTAAATGTTCTTCTGTTCTATTGTTATATGCCCTTTCCACAATACTCTAGGTCAGTTCCTACATGCTGATATCTCTATTGTGAGAAGGAAAGACACGTCGGGGCCCCGGGGGGCCTACAGTGGTGAGAAGCTGGCGAGCGGAGAGCTGAGGAGGGGAGGGGAGAGGATTCCTGTGGTGCTGGAAGCCAAGCAGCTGAAGGACACAGTGAGACGGAGACATGACGGACAGTGCTGGATCGTTACCAGGCAGTATGTCGAGCGGCTGATCAGTGGCTCTTACAAGAACTATATTGTCGAGCACATGTAAACTATCACACATTTACAGTAAACATGTTCATTTATTTTGAAATCATGATATGTGTTCTACGTCTGTTTAAAGAAATATCTGATTGCAAGCCATGCTATCATTTAGTGTTGCACATGCGTGGTCAGATGGAGGGTGAAATTGTTCCAACCTTTTCAATGGCTTTTTTTCCTGTAATTAACTAGAGTCTAGAAATATTAAAAGAAACAAAAAAGAAATAGCAAACTAGAAGTCTTTTTCAGCTTTGTCAGTTTGCTGTAACATGTTTATTTTAAAACTACACATTTGAGACCTCTGTAACTGATGAAAGTGCAAAACAAAATGTAGGGAATTAGTCTCTGATCGGGCATTCCAGCTACAACAAAAGAACAGCCCATCTGTGCTCATCAGGTTTCTTGATTCCAGTATTTTGTCAAGTCAAGTCTTAAAGGATCCCAATAATCTTAAATATAGGTACCACATTTGCAAACTGATTCATCTCCTCAAACATGTCTGCCAGCAGCTTGGCAATGACCTCCCTTGTTTCATTAACCTCTCTTGGGTATATATGCCGTCTAGATCAGGGGTTTGTTAGTCTTGAGAGCCCCCAGTCCTTTTAGTACTTCGGTCTGATTTATACTACACTGAACAAAAAAATAAACGCAACATGTAAAGTGTTGGTCCCATGTTTCATGAGCTAAAGTAAAAGATCCCAGAAGTTTTCCATATGCACAAAAAGCTTATTTCTCTCAAATTTCGTGCACAAATTTGTTTACATCCCTGTTAGTGAGCATTTCTCCATTGCCAACATAATCCATCCACCTGACAGGTGTGGCATGTGAAGAAGCTGATTAAATAGCATGATCATTACACAGGTGTACCTTGTGCTGGGGACAATAAAAGGCCACTCTAAAATGTGCAGTTTTGTCACACAACACAATGCCATAGATGTCTCAAGTTTTGAGGGAGCGTGCAATTGGAATGCCTACTGCAGGAATGTCCACCAGAGCTGTTGCCAGAGAATTGAATGTTAATTTCTCTGCCATAAGCCGCCTCCAACGTCATTTTAGAGAATTTGGCAGTACGTCCAACCGGCTTCACAACAGCAGACCACATGTAACCATGCCAGCCCAGGACCTCCACATCCGCCTTCTTCACCTGCGGGATCGTCTGAGACCAGCCACTCGGACAGCTGATGAAACTGTGTGTTTGCACAACTGAAGAATTTCTGCGCAAACTGTCAGAAACCGCCTCAGGGAAGCTCATCTGCGTGCTCGTCGTCCTCACCAGGGTCATGACCTGACTGCAGTTCGGCGTCGTAACCGACTTCAGTGGGCAAATGCTCACCTTCGATGGCCACTGGCATGTTGGAGAAGTGTGCTCTTTACGGATGAATCCTGGTTTCAACTGTACTGGGCAGATGGCAGACAGCGTGTATGGCGTTGTGTGGGCGAGAGGTTTTCTGATGTCAACGTTGTGAACAAAGTGCCCCATGGTGGCGGTGGGTTTATGGTATGGGCAGGCATAAGCTACGGACAACGAACACAGTTGCATTTTATCGATGGCAATTTGAATGCACAGAGATACCGTGATGAGATCCTGAGGCCCATTGTCGTGCCATTCATCCACCGCCATCACCTCATTTTCAGCATGATAGTGCACAGCTCCCCATGTCGCAAGGATCTGTACACAATTCCTGGAAGCTGAAAATGTCCCAGTTCTTCCATGGCCTGCATACTCACCAGACATGTCACCCATTGAGCATGTTTGGGTTCCTGCCAATATCCAGCAACTTTGCACAGCCATTGAAGAAGAGTGGGACAAAATTCCACAGGCCACAATCAACAGCCTGATCAACTCTATGCGAAGGAGATGTGTCGCGCTGCATGAGGCAAATGGTGGTCACACCAGACTGGTTTTCTGAGCCACGCCCATACCTTCTTTTTTTAAGGTATCTGTGACCAACAGATGCATATCTGTATTCCCAGTCATGTGAAATCCATAGATTGGGGCCTAATGAATTTATTTCAATTGACAGATTTCCTTATATGAACTGTAACTGTAACTATGAATCTTTGAAATTGTTGCATGTTGCATTTATATTTTTGTTCAGTGTAAGTGTCTGGGATTGATTGAGGACCTACAGTAAAGGGGGCATGCTGTCAAATATTGCTGTGTCCTCCTCTATACTCCTCATGCTGTCTCTTATATTGCTGTGTCCTCCTCTACACTCCCCATGCTGTCTCTTATATTGGTGTCCTCCTTTACACTCTCTTATATTGCTGTGTCCTTCTCTACACTCCCCATGCTGTCTCTTGTATTGCTGTGTCCTCCTCTACACTCCCCATGCTGTCTCTTATATTGCTGTGTCCTCCTCCTCTACTCTCCCCAAGCTGTCTCTTATATTGTTGTGTCATCTACTCTCCCCATGCAGTCATGTCAAGTCAATTCATGTTGTAAATCCCTTAAAACAAACATCAAATCTAACATTATAAAATACACACATACCGTACATAATAACAGCATGGCAAAAACATGGTAAATATTGGCATTGCTGTCCCACTTCAGCTGAATAGAGCAGCTCTCCCATGATTTTGTTTTTTAAAAATTGAACTTTTTATTGATTTTCAAGAAAAAAACTTATATACTTCCAAAAAATATATTTTCATATGAAATAAAATATCCCTACAAAAAATGAACCATATGTATTAAATATGACACATAGATACTTCCAAAATTCTGTTGTTTTTATTGAACATATAGCTTTTTATTAGATATTGTCAATGTGTTTGGTAACTATTAGGTCTTGCAGAATAGTTCATGTATTTATAACAGTGTTTAATGTTAATGTATTGCTTTGTTCCAGATTTCCTTGCATTGTTTATGTTTTCCATCAATTACATGTTATGCAGTGAGCCCACACGCATTGAGTTGGTACTTCAACCTCAACTACAATCAATGTGTTTGACTCTAGTTATCGCTGAGGAAGGAATCTCACTTCTTAGCAGCAGTCAGCCTCCCATCCTGATGTTCTTGTTGCTAGGAAGCCATAATCATGTGACACCTTGATTTCCCAGCAGCCTTAGGATCTGTTCTAATTAGAGCAAGAGACGCTGTTTTCTGGCTTTTTTTAAACTGGGGGGAAGGAGAATGACACGTGGTCCTGTTCACAGACCGTTGAGGACTGTTTGAAAGAAGTATTTCCCTCTCAGCTTAATTGTAACATAGCCCAATCCTCCACAAAATAGGGAGGGGTAGAATAGGTATGAGTACCTACAATGTAAAGTTATAGGTAAGGGATGGATTGTACTGGAAAGAGAAATGGAAGTGAGGGTAAAGCTAGAGATGAGAGTTTTTTTAGAAAGCGTGTAAATTGGTGACTGTCAAATCAAATACAATTTACAAATGACAGACAAGCAGACTGAATGTTCTTGTGTTATATTGTGGCTAAATAAAAATCTTGATTCTTAATAAGTTTTACGAATAATGTATTGATTTTAAATGTCCTGCTTGTACGCACTGTCACATTTATTAGTGAAAAGTTTAAGTAATTAAAAATACCTAGAAGCCCCCATGTGCTAATGCTAAGAAAGAGAGCATTGTCCTGAAATAACATTGCTGAAAACAGACTGTATCCGGTTGTTTGATTTCTTCAACTTCATTCAAACCAGAGACAAGCTGCTATTATGGTTATTGTACTGCTGCTGACAGCAAACACTTTTTTTTTTAAACTTTATTTGCTGTATTAAATTTAAATAGACAGATTGAATGTATAGGACAGCAAGGAGGCAGACAGGCTGGGACCAAATCAAAACTTTGACAACCCGCTAATTGCACTTAAAACTGTATTTAATAGTGTTATTCCTTTTATGAGTAGATGAAACAAGATACTTACAAAAAAAAAGAAAACGCTATTAAATACAGTTTTGTTAAGTGTGATTAGCAGGTTGTCAAAGTTTTGGTTTGGTCCGGGCCTTAGTCTACAGTTGTACAGATGTCCAAAAGTTATCACCCTATAGAATAAAACTGACAAATCAAAAAATGTGACATTTCAAAATCTAACATGAGATACTGCATTATTATTATGGCTTCCAGTACACTTGCAATACCATTTTGAAGTTTTTTTGATTACACAATGCTAAATAAACGATCTAAATGATGTTCATATAATTGTTTTTAAATTATGTCTCAATCCTAAAATTCTAGTTGACGCAAACTTCTTTGTCAGAGCTGTACCAACAGCCAGCATTCAGAGGGGTGTACTGGACGGAGATTCTTTCATCAAGCAGAAAAAAGGTAAAATACAGGAATACTCTAGTTACGTATTTTCCGGCAGATTGATTTGGAATAGAGATTAACAGAGTTTAAAAGATAACATTTTAGCTTGTTTACCAGAGATCCAGTTAAAGGAAATCCCACTCCATTTTCTAATATGTCATAGTGTCCCACTCCTTTATTTATGGTTCCTCATCAGAGCATCAATTGGAGTCGCGGTACAACTGCGCGTGAATTAATAAAGTGCAATTCCCCATGCTCACATATTATTACGTTTTACTTGCACGTGAATTGCTGTGCAATCCTCGTGCCTAAATACAAAATACATTTTAAACACTGTGTTACACAGACCCGTTTGTATCCCTGTGACAAAGTGCCCTCCCCTGTGTATATTATCTGTTATGTGTTGCGTGTGGTGTGTTTAAATGTTGGTGTATAGGCATTGGGACACGGGATATAAACGGGTCTGTGTAACACGAGTGTTTAAAAATGTATATGTTTATTTAAGCAAGAGGATTGCACAGCACTTCACGTGCAAGTAAAATGTAGTAATATGTGAGCACGAGGAATTGCACTTTATTAATTCACGTGCTGGGATTCAAGTGAATAATCTGCTCTCCGTATTTTTGTTAAGTATAGTCCGTTTTTGTTTGTCTTTTTATTTTGGCATAGAGTGCCGTGTCCTGTTGCTTTCTATTTGTTTAAACCCATTTATCTACAATAAACTGGCGCAAGCAAGCGCCATCATTTCATTTCACATCATCTGTCTGTATATTTCATTCCTTCCTGGTTCTGACACCGCCCACTTGGCCGTCTCTGTGACAATCCCGTGTACCAATGACTATACACCAACATTAACACACAACACAAAATTCACACAGGGGCGGGCACTTTGCCACATGGAGGCACCTGTTTTCATGGGAGAATTATTATATATCTTACACCAGATTATGAAAAACTATCATAAATGTCACTGTATTTTGGGACTATATTGGAAAATATAAGTGTGGCACAGGGAGAGAGAGGGTCATTTTAGCCCTTATATGAATGCCAGTTTCTTACCTCGTTGAAAGAACTCCACACACAAAGTGAACTCCCAGTCTCAGGAGAGCGAATCCATCTCTTATCCAGAGATCATTGTGATGTAACCCTTTTATGCACCATCGTCAGTGTCCCTCCTCCATAAAACTCCACATCATTATAGATCATTGTCCAAATTTGAAAAGACGATGGTTCATCATCCTATGAAGAAACCACATAACAGGTAATCTTTGTGTTCTTGCCTCATCTGATGAACACCACAAACAAAGTGAACCACACAACAGGATGTAGACAAGAGGGTGGGAGGCTAGATGTTAGTGGAGGAAGCCACAGGTAACACAGTGAGCAAAAGTGAGAACAAGACACATTTCTGTTATTATATGACCATGTTTGTATTCATTTATATAGCAGGATTACTATATCAAAAATATGCAAAGGAAGCCAATGCTTAAATGACATCCGAAATAAATTGGAGTACCACCCATTCTACTGTATTGCTCTCCTTCTGTTACAAGTACATTGATGGGGTTCCAAGTTTATTCTACGGTAGAGTGTTGATCTCCTTCTGTTAGAAGCATTGGAGCCCACAGCCTTACACACTTTACGCAATGTGCTTACCTTTGACTTCCAAAATGTCGCCTTCATAAATGTGAACTTGCGTGTACTTTGTGCGATCAGTTGAAGAGAAACAGACTATGTTAAGCTTATAGAATCGCACTGTTTACTTTGTGGTAGTAATGAGCAAACGGAAGCAGATACGTTTGGTTTAAACTTTCAAATGAGCAAGTCTCTCTTCTGATGATCCGAACAGTCTGTTTCTGGGAAATACACTGGTGGTCAAATGTTAGTGCAGTTCTGCTGCATGATTTGAATTCTGCTGCTCCTCCAGGATTGAGCGCTGTAAGTGCACATTTAAACAAGTTGCATTTGCATTTTAATTTAGTCAGTGTCTTATATTCAAATTAATAATACATTTTCCTAGTGATTAACACATAATTGCCAAGTTATGTTATTATTATTATTATTATTAGTAGAAGCCATTTACAGCCTAATAAATTATATTAGAACTTCCGGAGTTTACAGTCTTATTATGTGCAGCTGTAAGATTATCAGGTTTATTATGTACAGCTGTAAGATTATCAGGTTTATTATGCAAAAGTGGTTTAAAAAAGCCAGGTTTAGTTTGTTATCTGGTTTGAGTTAACAGGATATCACTTAGCAGGCTAACTCTTGCAAGAATATAGACTGAGTTTAAATTAATCTAGATAACTCAAGCCAGGATAATGTTTCTATCCATGTGCCTGGAACCAACTGTTTGATTGTGTTGTCATGGTAATCTTTATTAACGGTCATCTGAAAAAATGGAGAAAACGAAAGGGCGATTTTTTTTTTTCTTTTTCTTTTTACTGCTTCCAAGCAACACATTTTAGTTTCAACAAAACCCCCCCCAAAAAACGCTACTGCTTTTAACTCCAGGTTTGTGTCTGCGGCTGGAGCAAGGCAACAATGGTCAGGGGTTTGAAGATTAATCAAGAGAGAATGAAATGCTTGAGGGATTAGGGACGAGGGCCTTTCATTGATCTGTACTTCTTACGAAGTCAGTCAAGTCAGTCAAATGAAATCCAGCAACAGGAAGCAAACCACAGTTCACAGGATATCAGCACCCCTGTCATAGACGTGAGGAGGACTTGCATGGATACAGCTAGTGATGAACCTAATGATCCTCACAAACCCGATCAGACGAACCAACAGAAGAGAAAAAAGAACCTCAACGGGCACAAGCCTGCAGTTAAATGGCCAAGAGTTTGTGAGAAAACTGAGTGGAATACAGTAAACACGGATCTCTGTTTTGCATTAGAAAGAAAGAAAGGCTAAGTGGAACAGTTGAAAAGAAGCTAGATAAATTTGGGGACATCATCTACGCATATGGAAGCGAGAGGTTAGGAGTTGAAAAAAGGAAGGAAAAAGTACAAACTATTCCTGGAAGTCTAGACGGCAGCAGGAGATTGAACTCTTACTTAGAGAAAGGAGGCAGTTGATAAGAACATAAGAACATAAGAAAGTTTACAAACGAGAGGAGGCCATTCAACCCGTCTTGCTCGCTTGGTTGTTAGTGGCTTATTGATCCCAGAATCTCATCAAGCAGCTTCTTGAAGGATCTCAGGGTGTCAGCTTCAACAACATTACTGGGGAGTTGATTCCAGACCGTCACGATTCTCTGTGTAAAAAAGTGCCTTATTTGCTGTTCTGAATGCCCCTTTGTCTATTGTCCATTTGTGAACCCTGGTCCTTATTTCTATTTTCAGGTCGAAAAAATCCCTTGGGTTGACATGGTCAATACCTTTTAAAAGTTTGAATGCTTGAATTAGGTCACTGCGTAGTCTTCTTTGTTCAAGACTGAATAGATTAAATTCTTTTAGCCTGTCTGAATATGACATGCCTTTTAAACCCGGAATAATTCTGGTCGCTCTTCTTTGCACTCTTTCTAGAGCAGCAATATCCTTTTTGTAGCGAGGTGACCAGAACTGAACACAATATTCAAGATGAGGTCTTACTAATGCATTGTACAGTTTTAACATTACTTCCCTTGATTTAAATTCAACACTTTTCACAATGTATCCGAGCATCTTGTTGGCCTTTTCTATAGCTTCCCCACATTGTCTAGATGAAGACATTTCTGAGTCAACAAAAACTCCTAAGTCTTTTTCATAGATTCCTTCTCCAATTTCAGTATCTCCCATATGATATTTATACTGCACATTTTTATTTCCTGCATGCAGTACCTTACACTTTTCTCTATTAAATGTCATTTGCCATGTGTCTGCCCAGTTCTGAATCTTGTCTAGATCATTTTGAATGACCTTTGCTGCTGCAACAGTGTTTGCCACTCCTCCTATTTTTGTGTCATCTGCGAATTTCACAAATTTGCTTACTATACCAGAATCTAAATCATTAATGTAGATTAGGAATAGCAGAGGACCTAATATTGATCCCTGTGGTACACCGCTGGTTACCATACTCCATTCTGAGGTTTTTCCTCTAATCAGTACTTTCTGTTTTCTACATGTTAACCACTCCTTAATCCATGTACATGTGTTTCCTTGAAGCCCTACTGCATTCAGTTTGAGAATTAATCTTTTATGCAAGACTTTGTCAAAAGCTTTCTGGAATAAACCATGTCATATGCTTTGCAATTATCCATTATTGATGTTGCAACCTCAAAAAAATCAAGCAGGTTATTTAGACACGATCTCCCTTACCTAAAACCATGTTGACTGTCTCCCAGGATACTGTTACCATATAGGTAATTTTCCATTTTGGATCTTATTATAGTTTCCATAAGTTTGCATATAATAGAAGTCAGGCTTACTGGTCTGTAGTTACCTGGTTCAGTTTTGTTTCCCTTTTTGTGGATCGGTATTACGTTTGCAATTTTCCAGTCTGTCGGTACAACCCCTGTGTCAAGAGACTGCTGCATGATCTTGGTTAGCGGTTTGTAAATAACTTTGATTTGTTTGAGTACTATTGGGAGGATCTCATCCGGCCCAGGGGACTTGTTAATTTTAAGAGCTCTTACTCCTTTTAACACTTCTGCCTCTGTTATGCTAAAGTTATGCTAAAGTGGGGCATGTTGTCCAAAACATATATATATATATATATATATATATAGGAATATATAATATATATATATATTGCTTGCATAAGTATTCAACCCCTGTGCTGTGGAAGCTCCCAGTTTACACCGATGAAAGAAATTGCCCTAACAAGGACACCGTTACCTTACCATGGGCCTCCACCTGTGAACCATTAAAGTTGCTGTCACATTTTCTGGTTAAAATCCCCACTGTTGAAAGATCATTGGTAAGGCTGTGAATCTGAAGAAAAATGAAGACCAAAGAGCATTCTACAGAAGTTAGAGATAAAGTAATACAAATGCACAGAGTAGGGAAAGGGTACAAAATAATATCCAAGTGTTTGGATATCCCAGTGAGCACAGTTGGATCAATAATCATGAAGTGGAAGCTGCATCACACCACCCAGGCACTGCCAAGATAAGGTCGTCCCTCAGAACTCAGCGCTCAAACAAGAAGGAGACTTGTGAGAGAAGCCACAGAGAGGCCAACAATGAACTTTGAAGGAACTACAGAGTTCAGTGGCTGGGAGTGGAGTAATGGTGCACCAGTCAACCATATCAAGAGCTCTGACTAACACTGGCCTGTATGGATGCACTGCTAGATGGCTTGACTAGTAATAAGATATAATTGTTACAATGTAATTTACACAAGCACAACTATTTAAATAAATTAAACTAAAACTTTTTTTTTTTAATTATAGAGGTTTGCTTCATGGCTTTGGCTGGCATCAGTATAATTATTTAAATTAGTTTGTAGCGTCTCCACGCCACCAGCTACAATATATGAACATCATGGAAGCATGCATGTCTGCGTACTGTAGATATCAAATGCGATCTACATGGAAAAGCAAACCTGAAAACGCAACGCCGAAGTACTGCAAAATAAATAAAATCAATGGAACAAGAAAATAATTAAAAAATAGCAGCCTGTAGCTTTTGCAATCAGGGAAGCAGTACAAAATAATCAGATTTAGATGATGAAAAAAAAAAAAGAAATTATCAGTGTGGACATGTTTTAGCTTCAAAAATAATGCAAACAGTGTGATAATTGGATTGCTTTCCAGTGTGCCGAACCTGCAAGAAAAAATTGCAGCACAAAATGGAAATACATCTAACATGTTTGCCCACCTCTGTGATCATCATCCTGCATCTTCCAATGGAAGTGAAAGTCGACTAAGATTTTTTGTTTGTATTATTATTATTATTTTAAAGCTTTAAAGCTTTATGTGGCTTTGCAAAGCAACCTGTCAGATAGCTAGTACTGCAAAGGATTAGGATTCTATAATACTGGATACTTAATATTCAGGTGGACAAGGACGAGATAATGCACAGTTGAGCAATACTGAAAAGTCTAGATATCATATTTGTTTCGGTAATTTGTGTGGGGGGGTTATTAAATATTTTTTAAGATCTTTATTTTTTTAAATGCAGTAACTTTAAATCTGCCTTTTTAGTGTTCAAATTATTCCCACAAACGTGAATTTTTCAAGGGTATTAAATCCTATGTAGCTACTGTAAGCTTGAGTGTGAATAGCTGAATAAGACATTAGTTTGGGTATTTTAGTAGCATAAACATAAAAATAAAATTGTGGGTATATCTTTTAAACAATTAAACCGACTCAAATGGATGATTCTGTTTCTTATTTTTCTATGTTTCTTATTTTACTTCTTGCTTTTATTTTGAGGCAGGCCTGATTACCATAAAAGCTGTCTGTTTTTATAGAGATATAATTTTTATTTAAGAACACCAAGGGCCCCATTTTGAAGCAAGTGCAAAGTTTGCCCTCATTTGTCTGAAAAGAATAAAACCATTTTAAGATTGTAAAAGTATACTAAGAAACAACTCAAAAAAATAATGCAATTGCTCCAACCTTCAACAAATGTGTCTCTTGATAGTCTCTTGATGATGTTTTTTTTTTTTTCTTTCAGAAAACAATTGGGGAAAAGTTTGCAATTTAAAAATCGGACCTATAATACTGTGATCCTCAATATATCACGATAATTCATGGACTAGCATTGTGATAATGAAAAAATGAATATCGTGACATCCCTAGTCAAAAGCAATTTTCCTTTCAATAACTGCCAAGACCAATTTTAGAAAGCAGCTCACAGAATGGCTTTCATACAAGCTTTATCGGCACAAGGTTTTTATGTGGCTAATTGAGTGCATCGCACTGTGCGATCAGAACAGGAAGCAAAACCACATTAACTACACCTGGATTTGACTACCAGACCCAAGTGGGAAAACAGCACAGGGCTCACATTGATGGCACAAAAAGACACTGTGGGATGCTAAAGCAAGGCCAGTTGAAAAGGTCTTCAGCAGCTTGTGGCTGTTTTAACAAGGAGATGAAAAACAGAAACAAGAAATGGAAACTAAATAACAGGAATGAGGGGAAGAGAACAACCCTCTGTATGAAGCCCCTTCCATTCGGACTGTAACCAAGGAAACTTTCAAAATGATATTGAACAAAATGAAAATGTTTGTGTGATGATGTAGTCTGTGGTGTGAGCATGTTGCAGTTCAGAGAATTTGGAGTCAGGCCAGACTCGCAGTATATTTATTCAGTAGCTTCCAGGACATTCTGTTGTTTGAGTAAGCAGACCGCCAACCTCTTCAGCTATAGGAAGCTCTTTATTGAGTTTGAAACTTGCTTACTTTTCATGTTGAAGCATTGCACTGCCAAGACTGGAAAAGGAATTAAAGCTACAGCATCCCATGTGGCTGTCAAGTTTGTTTTTACATATTTACAACTTATCCACAAGCCGGCGTGTTCAAGTGGACATCAGCAGGGCTGGCCGGTAGCTTACAGTGATTGTATACAAAATAATAACTCTTCCAGGTTTTGTACTGCCAATTGTTATATACATGTCAAATGTCCAGTTTTAGAAATAGTAAACTTTTATTTTAAGACCTGATGTCTGGTACTACACAAACCCTGCTTTCAGGCCCACGTCTTCAGTGTCTTCTTTCTCATCATAAACCAATCAGCTGCTTCCTCTATTGACTGACATACTTTCAACCAGTAACGTGATCCAGAAGACATTGTGAAATGACCCAGGAAATGCAAACAGATAACCCAAGAATAATGCTCAGAAATTGATAGCTTACTGCAATCTGAAGTGCCAGAAATCAGGTTTTAAAACTACAATACATGTGCTATAACATGTTCCTTTCAAAATTGCAGTGAGACCGTTGTAGCTAGTGGAAGTGCAAAATAGGTAAGCTTTATGAAATGATTTGCTATTTAAATCACTTCAAACTGATGTTGCTGGCACCTTGTTTTCCGTGTCAGACTCTCATAGCCTGTGGAAATGGCATGGTGTCCTGCTGCTCTGATCACAGTTTGGTGATATAGGTCAGGGCTGTGCAGATACTCAGGTCATCACAGTAATCCCCTTTAACATGTTGTGTGTCAGCAGGTATTAATTGAATGTTGTGTGTTAATGTGTATAGTCATTGGTACACGGGATATAAACGGATCTGTGTAACACAAGTGTTTAAAATCTATATTTGTATTTAGGCAAGAGGATTGCACAGCACTTCACGTGCAAGTAAAATGTAATAATATGTGAGCACGGGGAATTGCACTTTATTAATTCACGTGCAGTTGTACTGCGACTCCAATTGAATGATTGATTAGCAATCGAGTCTCAGTACAGCTGCATAAAAGCAGCATGTTTTCACTCACTCAGGGTTGTGTGTTCGGTGAGTGGAGAACGGGATTGGAGACAGAGGTAATAATAAGAAGAATAAATATAATAGTAGTTATAAAATATCTGCTCACCGTGTTTTGTCTGTATAGTCCGTTTTGTTTGTCTTTTTGTTTTGGCGAAAGTGCTGTGTCCTGTGTTTTTGTTTGTCTTGCAACCTTTTATTTTGTCTGTCTGTGCACTATTAAATGCTGAGCGAGGCCATTCGCTCAGCTCCACCAAACTCCATCCTCTTTGTTTATTTCCTGGTTCCTGTTTCTGGTCTGACGTCACCCACTCCAGCTGTCTTTGTGACATGATACATTTCTGAGGAAATTAATTTTATATCAAAAGGATAAAAGAGAGGTAATACACACAGAAGGTGTTGAGGGATGGAGCGGGTCACCCAGTCATGCTGTACTGGCAGAACCATTAGGCTCCTTTAAGACCCAATCAATCAGCTGCTAGGAATCGGATGATCTTAGACCTGCTGAATGGCCTCCTCTTGTTTGTAAATGCCCTTATGTTCCTCTTTATAATGACAGCACTTCAATATCAGACGTCTTTTCACACATTCTGTTGCTTTATTTTTTTGTTTTCAAACACATTAAATGATAAACACCCAACACCGACAGATACCCTTTCATTTCACTTGTAATTCAGAACTGGAGAGGACGCACTACACAGACATACAGGTCCATTTCGAGGAAGAAGCATTCATGATTTTACAGCTGAACTCTGAATAACAATCAGAATCGTTTGAAATAACACGAGAACAACTATACTGTACCTCCCACAAGGGAAAACTACTGTTAACAGCTCTAAACAGCTTTGTAATATCTGCTGTTAATGTGGATCAGATACCACTAGCGGTTATGTAACAAGTGCCCTGTAGATGGCAGTGGTGTATATGAGTATGCTGTAACCATTGGAAACGGCGTGGGTAAAATGCATATGAACAAGAAATTCTGGTTGGACTAGATATTGTGTCCACAAGGCCGGATCCAGGATACATTCAGAATAAATCCATAACAATAAAACGCTTGATAGTGGTACATTTAGAAATACTAACATTTCATCTGAAAGTCTATCTCAATGTTTCATGGTTGAAATGAGTTTGACATTCTTGTTTATCCAGCACATCAAAAACTAATTTCAACATTGAGATATTTTAGATTTTTAGTCGAAACGTTTGTCACTGAATTTCTTTTCCCTGGTGATGTGAAATGTCGTTTTGTACTTTGCAGGCTGTCAGTTCTGGATTCTGATCACTCTTCTGGAATGGCGTGTACATGCTGAGTTCTATTCAATCTTCTGGAATGGCGTGTACGTGCTGAGTTCTATTCAATCTTCTGGAATGGCGTGTACGTGCTGAGTTCTAGTCAATCTTCTGGAATGGCGTGTACGTGCTGAGTTCTATTCAACCTTCTGGAATGGCGTGTACGTGTTGAGTTCTATTCAACCTTCCGGAACGGCGTGTACGTGCTGAGTTCTATTCAATCTTCTGGCAAGGCGTGTACGTGCTGAGTTCTATTCAATCTTCTGGAACTGTGTGTACGTGCTGAGTTCTAGTCAATCTTCTAGAACAGCGTGTACGTGCTGAGTTCTATTCAATCTTCTGGAACTGTGTGTACGTGCTGAGTTCTATTCAATCTTCCAGAACGGCGTGTACGTGCTGAGTTCTATTCAATCTTCCGGAACTGTGTGTACGTGCTGAGTTCTATTCAATCTTCTGGAACGGCGTGTACGTGCTGAGTTCTATTCAATCTTCCGGAACTGTGTGTACGTGCTGAGTTCTATTCAATCTTCTGGAACGGCGTGTACGTGCTGAGTTCTATTCAATCTTCCGGAACGGCGTGTACGTGCTGAGTTCTATTCAATCTTCTGGCAAGGCGTGTACGTGCTGAGTTCTATTCAATCTTCTGGAATGGCGTGTACGTGCTGAGTTCTATTCAATCTTCTGGAACGGCGTGTACGTGCTGAGTTCTATTCAATCTTCCGGAACTGTGTGTACGTGCTGAGTTCTATTCAATCTTCTGGAACGGCGTGTACTTGCTGAGTTCTATTCAATCTTCCGGAACTGTGTGTACGTGCTGAGTTCTATTCAATCTTCTGGAACGGCGTGTATTTGCTGAGTTCTATTCAATCTTCCGGAACTGTGTGTACGTGCTGAGTTCTATTCAATCTTCTGGAACGGCGTGTACGTGCTGAGTTCTATTCAATCTTCCGGAACTGTGTGTACTTGCTGAGTTCTATTCAATCTTCTGGAACAGCGTGTACGTGCTGAGTTCTGTTCAATCTTCTGGAAAGGTGTGTATGTGCTGTTTTTTTTTTATTTGTGCACTTTTTTTAATGGTTCATAATCGAATCTAAACTTTGAATTAATAAAAAGCACCGAAGCAAACCCTGCGTTTTTTACTTCACTGTACCCATCTCAAACATATTCAAGCACACTCTGCAGGTTTTCTTACCATAGGTGTTGTTAAGATTTCAGTCAATATATGTAAATAGATAATCAGCTTCAAAAGTTAACAGATATAATATTGACCTGCTATATGGAAGAATATTTGTGTCTTAATTAAAGCAACGCCTCACAGAAGGCTTTTAATGTAATTAAGCAGACAGGGACTGCAATTGGGGGACAATGTTCACTGTTGTTGTACATAGCACTCACCTTACTACCATTTGCCCAGCAATCACACCATCTTTTATTTTGTTTGTGAAGAAAACAAAAAAGGTAATTATTGTGTTTCCAGTTTTTAAATAGCACCATTTTGTCACTGCTATTTCCACAATTGTTGTGTGTCTGTTTTTTTTATTATTTTCCACAAGACATTAGGTACTGTTCACATATTAGTGTTCAAATGATGCCACAAGCAAGCTACTTGTAAGTAAGTCCTAATAAGTTAAGACAATTGTAAGAGGCTGTAGAAAACAAAAGAAAAAAAAGAAAAAAATCAAAGCTGCCCTTTAAATTCAAGACCTGTTGTAATTTTATAAATGGATGCTACACCATAAAAGAACTAGTTAACAAAACTGATACTGTTTCAATATGCTGTCCTTTAGTTCTTCTGTGATGTCACTAGAATCAAGGGAGGTACAGTAATAGGAATGCCTAAAGTTGCTGGGAGTTCTATGTTTCCTAGCAACCAGGAAACAGAAGGCAAATATGGAGCTGAAAATGATTTAGTCTGTTACTAAAAAGCAAGAGTTGTCTTAGCTTAGGTTCTTGGTACAATAAATATTGTTTTCATTAAAGAGCAGCTTTTTTATGTTTTTCTTTACAAAACAAAACTTGCGATAATGAAAGTGTAAGATGCACACAAATAAAGATGACAACATCAAGGTGTGATGAAACAATGTTCAGGTCTGCTTCCGCTGACACAAGAGACACAAAAGTGTTTGAAGAATGACTTGGAAATCTCAACGCAATGTCAGTGATGCACAGCAGGCTTTGGAAGAGGGAGGGAAGTTAAAAGGAGGGCTCTACAAGAATGCATGTTCTGTGCTGAGCAGCCTGACAGTTAAATTTTCTAAGAAATCATATTCTTCCAAAACAGAGCAGAGAGGCTTCTATACTAACTGTGCTGTCGCGTGTAATTGTGCAAACAGACATATGTGCTTAGAAGTTATAGCAAATAAAACCTTTCCTAAATCTTTACATTTTATAGGTTTCTAAGCTTGAAAGAAACACATTTTATAGCAAACATCTATTTTCATTTCAAAACATCTGATCCTACACTAGGTTAAAGAAAGTTCTCAGTCTTCAGGGTCAAAGCCTCTTACTGACTGCCAAGCCTGTCAGTCATTAGGGTGAGCAGCTTATTGGCTGCTGACAGGAAAGGTGTGGGGATGATCAGATGACCAAGGACATGCATGTTTGCACATGTGTGAGCTATAAATTGAATTGGCGTGAATGATTTCTGCAGCTGCAATTATTTAACAGTATTTGGGATGTGAGAAGAGTGAAAGAGTCGCAAGATCCATCACTCAAGGCTTTGATATTGGCTTCTACCCCTGGTTTATGCCTTTACTAGAATGTCTCAACTTGGCCATCTTAGTCTTTGGGCAATATATGAAACTAAATTTTCGCAGAAAACAGCTCCACCCAATAAGATAAGTGTACATGCCTCTCTGTGTGGATATACGATACACTCTTACTTCAGAGCAGATGTTGGCTCTAATACTGCCTTACAGCTAAAAACATGCATTCAGAATGAGCTGATTTGTGATTTCACCAATGGTAAAAATCTTATCAGCACAGTTCTTTTCTAAAATATTGCACTGGTACCATCTGTAGTTAAGTTGCTGCTACAGAACCCATTTTTAACTTCCGATCCTCTGTGTTTTATATTGGTGTTGGAATTTCACAACAAAAAGTGGTCAAAAAAATAAATTATACTATAATGTCTTTAATCTCAAGGGGTTAGGGATTGGTCTTAGAGTGGACACTCCTTTTCATGTCAGAGCTGAAGCTATTGTAGTGACACTGCCATGTAATGGACAGAATTGGTATTTGTATTTTTTTAAGATACACAGGGTATAGAAGTGTTTTATTCATCATATCTAATCAATGCTGTCCAAACAAACCACTATGGTATATGCAGGACTTATTTCTGTGGCGCTGTCATGAAATCAGGACATTTTTATCGTAATTTTATTTCAGTATACTTCATTCTTGTAAGGTTTACCATGACCCACTATGATATATAAATTAATCTGTCTTGCTGTAAACTGGGCCACACTGTGTCCCTCCCTCCTAGTTCCTCAACTCTAACCACTAGTCCACACTGTTCACTCAGCTCTAACCACTAGAGTTACACATCTTGCTCTCTCCCAATCCATCTATACAAATTAGGCTGATTCTCTCCCTCAGTGCTTCGTTCTAAGCGCTAGGCTGACCTGTCAGTCCCCCAGCTCTCATGACACGACCATACTACTTTGTGCTTTCAGCTCTAACTACTACACTGCTCCCTCCCTTGTCTTTCATTCCACAGCTTTTTACACTTAAAAAATATTTATATTAAATAAATAGTCTTATTGTTGCAAAATAACACTCCTATTTCACACTACAATGTAAACTTATGAAAATAATAGTAATAATAACAATTATAATAATGTTCTTAACAATGACAATAATAATAATGTGCCCAGCTCGTTAGCTCTCTATTACAGTGGAATATTGAAGCAGTTACATGTTATGTGCGCTGTTTTTAGTGCACCTCCAACTCAGTTCTCTACAAATGGGGGTCAACAGAATTGAAACACATAGAGTTGGGAGACATAGAGTTGGGAGAGAGACGGAAAGTTGGGAGATGGAGAGTTGAGAGACCGAGAGTTGGGAGAGAGACAGAGAGTTGGGAAACGGAGAGGTGGAAGAGAGATGGAGAGTTGGAAGAGAGACGGAGAGTTGGGAGACGAAGAGTTGGGAGACGGATAGTTGGGAGAGGGAAAATTGGGAGAGAGACAGAGAGTTGGGAGAGGGAGAGTTGGGAGAGAGACGGAAAGTTGGGAGAAGCAGAGTTGGGAGAAAGACAGAGAGTTGGGAGATGGAGAGATGGAAGAGATGGAGTTGGGAGAGAGATTGAGAGTTGGGAGAGACAAAAGAGTTGGGAGAGAGAGGGAGAGTTGGGAGAGAGATGGAGAGTTGGGAGAGAGATGGAGAGTTGGGAGAGACACCTTTCTTGCTTTTTCCTGGTATTTATTTATTTAGGGCTGTTTGGGGGTTATATTTTTCAATGACTGCTATGGGTCAGTACTGAAAATTGTACAAGTTTTAATAATACATGGTGCCTCCAATCAAGTTGAGAGAAGATATAAGGAGCTCATGAGAAAATGCAACTTGATTAGAGGTAGCAACCAAACCCTCTTAAAATACATAAAGCAGACCCATACTAATGTATTTAATCTGTTTATACATACTGAGTTGTGGTTTAAACGTTTACAATGCTTTGTCATTGTAGCCGTATGCTGAAACTTGACTTGCACCCAGACTTGTGGACTTGGGTGTCTATGAAAACAATCAGTATTGGACACTTCAAATGTTTGATTAGAAATACGAAGTGACAATAAATTCAATGACAAACGTTTACTTTTCCATGTTGAAATGTTTGTCACTGACTGTATTACTTTTCTTTTAGTGTTTCTATATTCAGCTCGACTGAGTGTGTGTAGTGCTGGGTGATTGGTGTCGGGTTTCTATGGGAGGGCTAATGCTAAGAGCAAACAATGCAGCAGATAATGTGACAATTGAGATGACATCACTGTGGGGGGCAGCCCCCTCTCTACTGGTATGTTTGAAATAACATCACCACTGGGGGGGGGGGAGCAGCCCCCCTCCCTACTGGTGTGTTTGAGATGACATCACCGCACGGGGGGCAGTCCCCTCTCTATTGCTCTTCCTCCCCGAAGACATCATTCTGTTTGCGCTTCATGTTCTCAAAGTCGAAGTCACTTCCTGTCATTCTCTTGTAGATGTCTTTGATGTCATTGCAGGTGGTCTCGAAATGAGTGGTGGCATCATAGGAGCGAGACGAGAAGATCTGAGGAAGAGCGGCAGTACTGAATGATCCACCCACCAGGGAAATAAGAGTTCCCACAGCGCAAGCATAGCTAAGTATACCATAGCTCAGTGAAAGCATGGCAAAGTACAATACAGCTCAGTGCACGCATAGCAAAGCATAATACAGCACAGTGCATTCATAGCAAAGCATAATACAGCTCAGTGCTAGCATAGCAAAGCATAATACAGCTCAGTGCTAGCATAGCAAAGTATAATACAGCTCAGTGCACACATAGCAAAGCATAATACAGCTCAGTGCTAGCATAGCAAAGCATAATACAGCTCAGTGCTAGCATAGCAAAGCATAATACAGCTCAGTGCATTCATAGCAAAGCATAATACAGCTCAGTGCATGCATAGCAAAGCATAATACAGCTCAGTGCTAGCATAGCAAAGCATAATACAGCTCAGTGCACACATAGCAAAGCATAATACAGCTCAGTGCTAGCATAGCAAAGTATAATACAGCTCAGTGCACACATAGCAAAGCATAATACAGCTCAGTGCTAGCATAGCAAAGTATAATACAGCTCAGTGCTAGCATAGCAAAGCATAATACAGCTCAGTGCATTCATAGCAAAGCATAATACAGCTCAGTGCATGCATAGCAAAGCATAATACAGCTCAGTGCTAGCATAGCAAAGCATAATACAGCTCAGTGCTAGCATAGCAAAGTATAATACAGCTCAGTGCTAGCATAGCAAAGTATAATACAGCTCAGTGCACACATAGCAAAGCATAATACAGCTCAGTGCTAGCATAGCAAAGTATAATACAGCTCAGTGCTAGCACAACAAGGCATAATACAGCTCAGTGAAAGCGTGGCAAAGCATAGCTAAGCACTGTAAAGCCCAGTCAAGCGTATTAAAACTGCTGTTAAAATGTGAAATTCATCGTATACCATGAGAAAAGGGTGAGAAAGCTAGAAAATGGTGGTGAAAATGTACAATGGTAAACTTTTATAAGATAATATGCTATTAAGAGCCTCTATTGAGCATTCATCGTTCAATTAACAGTCCTGGTCCCCTGTTCCCTTGTGCAGCTGGTTGCTCAGTAACGTCATTATTCGATTCATGGTCCTGTCCCCTATTCCCTTGTGTAGCTGGCTGCTGTTCACTAACACAGGCTGTTCTGGTATACTGCTCGACTAAAGCTCTTCTGCTTGTATTAGTTTTGTGATGAGAAATGTGAGAAACAAATAGAAGTCTCTTTCCACCCTGCACTGTGGAATGTTTTTGAGAAGCAGCCAATGAAAGATATACAAAGATACTGTTTTAACCAGTATGCTGGAAACAGACATTCCGTGCCACAACTCAAAACCTACATTTAGAGCTGTCAGTATGAGGTCTATGACCACGACGTATAGCAACACCATGTCAAATATAGGAAATGGCAATTCAAAGTTTCCTGAAAAGTGATTTCCAAGATAGTGTGACGTATCCATCAAGGGATGTACCTTCACATCTGCTCCGATTGTGTCACTCTCTATAACTCATGCTAGAGAGTTAAGAACTACTTTATTGTGGGTTAGACCAACTGTCATTATCAGCATGGGACCCGCACCTGCCTCTCCAAAACAGAGCTTGCACTTCAGCTGAATGGGAAGATGTTCGTCTTTGAGCTGTATAGTTTGAGGTTTGTCTCCAGCCCTTTACTTTCCATTCACTTCAATGGTCTGACATGCCAATTCATTATAGCCTCCACTAAGTCCCTGTTTCCTGGGATTTCATCATCTTGATACAAATAGCAGACAGTAGGAATATAAGCATGAATGACAGCTCCAAGCATGCATAGAGACCTACCTGACTCTCGCTGCCATCGTCTGTGGATTCATACAGGTCACTGATGGCCACAAACCTATCAGAAACACACACCCAGTACTGTTTGATTCACATTATTTTACATGTATCCAAATACACTAAAATCTACTTAATACATACAGGCAGACTAAACTGTGGGCAGAACTGTCTTAAAGTTTAAGCCATAAAACACAAAGAATAAAAAAAGTATTTGGCATATATTTTAAACACACTTTGTGTTGAAGTTAATAAACCCAACCCCAACGCCAACTCTACCCCCTGACCCTAACCTCCTATTCCTAACCCTAACCCTAATAGTAGCGCGGATAACAGATTATTGTTCAAATGATGATACAACTTGAAATATCCACTTGCACTATTACTAGTCTGTTAGTTCCTGGCAACTTATCGCAATAGGTGGAAGAGTAATCCAACAGAATCAACAGAATCAAAATCATATGACCTCTGCATCCAGGTGAAGCGGTCCAGCCTTGCATCGGTTAACATTTGTAGCTGTACTAGACCTGTTATACATTATGACCAAAAATGTCTCCAAGATCTGCAGGTCACCATCATCAACAGATGGTGGATGCTGACTGACTTTTCTGAATATGCTAGATGCCTCATCACACATGTTGCAGGTTTTCCGTTTGTTCCAGATTTTCTCCCCTTTGCCATGTAAGACAGACACAACCACTGAAGGCATGGAAGAATGGGATTCCACTTGCTTTCAAGGAACCTATTGTTGAGACCATGTCATGTATTGGAATCCATCAGCATTCCTTGCATTTATCAAAGACAATCCACATTTTCTCAAGGCCAAGCTCCTTTAGAGATGGCAGAACAGATATAGCTATGACTACATCTGTGGCATTGGCATCAACAATGAGTACCTTGTTGCCCTCCATTGTTGAATGTATGGCATATAACAAAATGTGTGTCTGCCTCTTTATGGGTACAAAGGGCCACATCCTCTAGGCAGATCATTTGGCTGCTGATGACATATTCTACCTTTGTCACAATGGTTGTTTTTTGTACTTATTTCAGCTATTTTATGTGAGGAAGTGGAACAGCTCTGTTTTGTTGTTATCATCTCGCAGAAAGCTCCACCAGATTGTTGGGGTTTTGCGGTTCCAGTCACTCCTCCTCCCGATACCCTTTACCTGCTTGAACTTAAGACTGGACTGCCGGTACACATCAAACACAATGTCAGTTCTCTTGTACTTGGTGCTGTATGATTCTAATTTGGGAAAGGCGTCTTCTCTATCATAGTCATCAAATGTCTTGGTACATGGTGGCAGGATATTCACCAGTGCTGAACCAACTATGATGATAGCACCTGCATCTGGTTCGGTGTCCGGCATCATCACTTCAGCTTCAAGTATTTCCATCAGCTGATCCTTTTGACATATATGGAACTTCCCATTGTCACTGAGAGGCAGGGACTGGATGGTTCTCATTTTTGAAGAATACGTGAAAGTCACATTGTCTGCTCTGGCATGACATGAAAAGTCAAGTGAACAGGTGGCAGTCTTCCTTCAATACCCTCACCTTGGAATTGCTGGCAACGGGTGCATGTTTCAAGATGATCTTATTCTTCCTAATTGACTGACAGAATGAACATCTGTTGCATTCCAAAGGAAAGGAGCAACACAGCTAAAATTATGCCATCCGAGCGTAGCACATTTTGGAACCATACATTTTAGCAATCCAGAATTAGAGGAACACAATGCCTCCCAGGGATGTAAGGGCTAAGAAGGTCTATTATATAACTAGGACCCTGACCGTGCAAAGCCTTTTAGGTCAACAATAATATTTTAAAAGGAAACACGGGACTGGACAGTAAGCCAATGCAAATGCTTAAGGACCAGAGTTTAATGTGTTCTGTACGCTTGGTAGTGTTAAGAACCCTTGCTGCTGTATTTTGCACCATCTGCAATTGATGTAAAGAGCAAGCAGGAAGATTAACAAAAACGGCATTGCAATAATCCAAACAAGACATAACAAATGAATGAACAAGAATCTCAGCATCCCCAGGGGGCAGAAAATGATCTTTAAGTGTTAAAACCCTGTCTTTACCACTGAAGAGATATGTTTCTCAAATAAAACCTTTGAGGCAAGTTGAACATAGACTGCACGTGATTTGATGCGCTTGGTGTGTTTTGGTAATGCTTGCAGTTGATAGAAATTATTCTGCAGTACCAGATGAGGCTACCTCTGCTTCAACAAGGTCCATCCAGTCTTGAAATACTGTACCTATCATTCTCAGTGCCGCCATCTGAATGCTCCAAACATTATCATAAACTTGTCCTCTCCATACCACTCTGGCCAGTGCCATTGGATCTTCTTGGTTAGTGCAAACAGTGGCTGGTCAGCAGCTATGACAGGAGTCTGTCCTAGATTTTGTTCATTACATGCTTTATGGTGGCATCAGAATGTGCCTCATCCCGAGGAAGGGGCAATAGTGGTGTGATGCTGACTTCAAACTGTTGACTCCTCTTCTGTGATGCATGGTGGGCTGACCATGTTATATAGACAGAATCATCCACTTCTTCAGTAAGCATCACCTTTTCCAGCCAGTCATACTCTGCCATTAGGTTTCTCCTGAAGAGGTTGGGGCCTAATAAAGACAGACTGGATGGTGGTGGAGGATTCATGATTCAGGAATCTGTGGAACTTTCTTCACTTTACTATCTCTCATTTTGATTGGTTCTCACACCTTGCCTTGATGTTCAGAATTTGGATGCTGGAAGACAGAGATACTAATGCCATGAAAAGATGTGTGAGCTCTTGTTGCAGTTGGGTTGTAATCAATGTTGTCCATTGTAGATGTTGTGAATAACTTTCTCAAGATTGGTGGGCACACAACCCCATTCTCCACATATTGAGTTACCACTGCTTCTCCTAGTTGTGATGAGGTTTATACAATTCTCTCATATGAAATGCTGATCCCATTCACATGGAGCATATCTATTAGTTGTCTTTTCCTGGTCTTTACAAATACGGTGATTCCAACATACATAGGGAATGGACTCTCCCTCTTGACTTTTTTATACTTTGTGTAATAGGTGTACTGCTACAGCTGTGCAATGGCTAGGTCTGATTTGGACGCACCATGTTTAAGCTGTGATTTGATATCTGCACCGTGTTCGATCATGCACACAAACTGAAGTTCTTGTGGAACGGACACTTCAACACATCCTGGATGGAATGTACTGTCGAATTTTGACTTGTGATCAAGCACCTGTCTGTGTATGATTTCACAGCTTTGGCTAGACAAACAGCATCACTGTATTCACAGACTTGTGACAGAGCTGAGCCTGATCTTTAAAGCAATGAGTACATCCCTTCCTTTCTGATGGACTTCTAGCTGGGGCATGTGAGATATTAACTGGTTCTTCAACCTAGTGGACCAGCACGTTCACTTATAGCCTTCGTCTCAGGTGACAAGTTCGCAAAAAGCAATTGGATACACTTCCTTTCCAGTTAAGCTTTGAATAGTTTCCTCATATATTTGGCATTCAGATGGGCTTGCTCTCTGTTGTATATTGCTGCTAAGCAGGCAAGATGGTACTTTAGCTCCTGTGTCACAACATCTCTGCCACTTAGTTTTGTAAGGAGCCTTCCATCATTAAGAGTTTAATCTATCATTTAATTTCATAGTCATTGCTTCTCTTAAAGCAGATGTTGGGGCCTGTTTCTCACATAAAAAAGATTCTGATGTTTTTGTTTGTTGGACATTCTTTTTACTTTGCTACTGTTCTCCTCTGTGTTTGTTGCAACAGTATACTTTCTTTTTTGAGCCCACTGATAGCATGAAACAGAGGAATGTTTGTTGCAATGTTGCTATATCCATCTTGTTCTCTTTTGTAGGAACTTGGTGGTGACTTGAGGTCTTCCTTGTCCTGTTGACAAAGGCAGCATTTACCCCAGTCAGTTTGCACTTAGATTTGGTAGACGTAGCCATTTTCCTTTTACTGTAGTAGATCAACAGTTTAAGGCTGAGGGTTTATCCTTTTACCACTTTATACTGTATGCGCTTGAAACTGTGGGATACAGCTAGGTTCGTGTCTTTGCCCTACACCTTGCCTGATCCCTCATCCAGTGTCATTTAAGTCCAGATAACCGAAACCCCATCATCCTTAGCTCGGCTCAGCTCTCCCATGCTGCACATCCTGTTCATTCGGGTGTGGCTACCTAACCGATATGGGGTTGGTTAGATGGCATTTGGGACACAAAATTATTGCTACATGTTGAACACAAATCATTTAGCTGACACTGAATACATTATTGCATCTTTAAATAACAAAAAGGAACATTAGAGGCATTTACAGACCGCAGATTTAGCTTCAGTATAGTCAAAAACATTTAAATATTAATTTACATGTCGAAATCGGACACTGGCAGGAAAAACTGACTGCCATCTTGGACTTTCATATGACTAACGATTTGTTCTTGAAAAATGAGCCCATGAGAATATCTGTGCCAAGTTTCATGCTTGTATCATCATTTGAACAATTCCTCCATAAAACCTCTGTTATCCGCTCTGCTATGACTACTGGGGACAAACTTGAGTATTATAGAGAAGGGTTAATGACAATACTCATTTTCAGTGCAGTGCAGTGCGGGTCAGAAGTTGAGAGTGTACTGACTTTTGGTCGATGGGCTCCAGTAGCTCCAGGGCTGGCTCAATCTCTTTCTCCGGCTCGCTGGTCTCCACTGTGGTGCTGACAATGGCAATGTATTTCCCCTGGGCTGCCACGTTATGAGCATACGAGATCATACATACATAGATATCTAAACAGGGAGAAGGGGAGGGATTAGAGATCACACATACATAGAGATTAGAGATCACATGCTACATAGCTAGAAACTGTCATTTAAAGAATTATAACTGAAATCCATCTTTTCACCAGCAGGTGTCACTTGCTGAAGATCATGTTAAATAGAAAGGCAATCTCTAGTACAGTGGTTCCCAATCCTGGTCCTGGGGACCCCATGTGCCTTCTGGTTTTCATTCCAACTGAGCTCTCAGTTACTTATCTAAACCCTTAATTGAACTAATAATTTGTTTAATTAGACCTTTTAAATTTTTCTCAGCTCCTAAAAAGTTACAGATTTCAAGTTACTTATAAAATGTTATACCTAACTTGAAATCTGCAACTGTTTAAGAGCTGAAAACAACGCTCCTGTTCCGTCTTCCTCAGCAACACAGGCAGAATTTGCCCCTTCCTCACTGACTACTTTCACACACCTACTTTCAGGCTCTGGTACTGTCCCACCTTGACTACTGCAACTCCCTCCTGGCTGGCCTCCCTGCCTCTGCGATCCGTCCACTCCAGCTCATCCAAAACTCTGCTGCTTGCCTTGTCTTTTCCCTTCCTCATTTCTCCCATGCTACACCACTGCTCCGCTCTCTGCACTGGCTCTCTATCACTGCTCGCATCCAGTTCAAAACTCTTGTACTTGCCTACCGCTGTCTTGACCTTTCTGCTCCCTCCTATCTCCAGACATTTCTCCCTACACCCCCTCTCGCCCCCTGACCACCTTCCTCAAGACACACCTGTTCAGAAAGCATCAGCAAACCTCACAACTCTCCACTATACTGGACTATATGGCACCCAATTGTACAAGTACTTGCATCAGCTTGTACTTGCACTGAACTGCTCCATACCTTGCCGTATTCTACTACTGCTCCTAATTATAACTACTTCCTGTATCTTGATTTTTTTTTTTTTGTAATTACTCTTATTTGAAATTATGGTCATCCATTTAATTGTATTTACCATTTGTTCTTACTGGACTTTATTTATGAAATATTTTTACTATAAGTTAACTGCTCTTAGTCGAACTCACTCTAAAATGCAATTATTTACTGTATTCTTTATTTTGCTCTTATATCAATATGATCTTATTTGCTGCTGATTTTATTGTACTTTAACTGCTCTTATCAATAACAATAACAATTAGGTGTAAGGTCCAATTAAGCAAATTAATATTTCAGTTAAGGGTCTAGTTAAGTAACTGAGAGCTCATTTGGAATGAAAACCAGAAGACACATAGCGTTCCAAGGACCAGAGTTGGGAAACCCTGCTCTAGTAGGTCAGGGGTCAGAACACTATTTAGATCATTTTGAAATACATTTAGAATGTGTTCTAAATCAAATCACTACTTTGATAAATAGGAAACTAAACCTAGAACTAACAAAGCACAGGTATAGTCTGATAGAAACCAAATTCTACATTTTCTGGCTTGAGCAATAACTGTGTTTTTTTAAATTTTATTTTGGAAGACGCATTTTTATTTGACGTCTGCACTCAATGTAAGCCACATTTAAATAATACACATTTGAATGCAAATAAAGGCAAAAAACAAAACAATTGCCTGCATTAAGTACGAATCCCACTGCTTCCCATTCATCATTACTGTACATGGTGAAGGACAGTTTTAATGTTATCTTGTGACGTGACCGGATAGAAGCCAGAGACAAACAATTCTTAACAAAATTTTCACGGTGTTAAAAAAAAAAAAAAAACTAAAAACACAATCCTGCACCATTTAGTGGTTTGTCTCCCAAAAGCAGTCACTGGATGACCAATGACCACAGCGCCTCCTGCTGTTATGTTTTTTTAGTTTTTTTTTTTTAATACATTTAAGCCCTGTTCAAACTTGTATCGGAACGATACCGATAAAATGAGTTTTGGTTTAGAATATACCAATACAATACCTCTTTCTGTCTGAACCCACTTTTCAACACCAGTTCAAGACCGATGTTGTGTATCAATATAAATCAGATGTTATCTCTGAGTCCTCAGTAGATGAGCTGGTTCATACCTACACCACCACCTTGACTGGTATCTTATAAACTGTAGCGTCAATCAAAACTCGGAGAATGTCTTTTAAAAAAAGCTCACCGTGGTTCAATGATACAACTCGTAAGATGAATTATGAGGGTTGTAAATTAGAATAAAGATGTCGGGAATCTAAATTGCATGTTCATTACATTGCATGGAAGGTCCATAAATATAGGAATGCTGTGGCATTGGCTAGACCATATTATTCTAATTTAATTGAAACAAATAAAAATAATCCTAGATTCCTTTTTGCTTTCCAAGATAAATTAACAAATCCTTCCCCTAATAGTCATAACCTTGACAGTGGCTCATCTCACAGCTGCAATGACTTCTTACATTTCTTTAAAAATAAAATACTAGACATCAAAAATAAGATTCTACAGACACCTTCTATTAAGGAGGACTCCAGCACAATTTTACCAACTACACTGATTAGGTACATTTCTTCTGCCTGGGTGTTATTAGCTACTTGCATTGGATGTCACAGAATTTTCTAATGTTGAATTTAGATAAAACAGAAGTTATGCTAGTGTGCTCACAGAACCAACTAAAAGAAAATGTAAGATTACATGAGCTCGACCCTTGCTGTCTTTAACTTAAACTAGAAATTAAGAGTTTGATCTGTCATTTGAGACTCAATATGGTGGCCATCTATTGTCTGAGGATGACATGAACAGTACCATTAGAGGAGTTTCCCCTAACATTGAAATCCGAATCTGGATGGGTTTATGAGAGCTCATGAGCTGGAGCCTGAGGCTGGCGGCACATACCTGATTTGCGGTTGACCTGGTTCTGCGGGATGATGATCTGGCAGGAGTTGGCCTCGTTGGTGTTCTTGATGGGGTGACTCAGCACACAGATCACCCGGATCACCTGACCCACCTTCTGCACACGCTCCTGCAAGTAGCTGGGGTCGCAGATAAGCTGTTTACAGCGTGCCACCTGTGACGGAGAGAAATAGGGCTTAGCAATGTGACTCCTGTGCTGTTTCTATTGGATAATGATTTTAATCTTCAGCTATTTCACAATGCTGTGCAGGACCTTGTTGGTGTACTCCAGTAATGGTAGTTGTCTACCTGGCTCGCGTTGGCTGATTAATTATTGCTGTTGCTTTAGAACACATCATAAAAGATAAGGGAACACTAAAACATGTGAAAGTACTTCCTCTAGGTCTACGACTGTGATTTGGGTTGGCGTGTAGTGAATCGATGTTTCTGGATTAGGGATGGGGTCATGGTTAGCATGCTGGGTCAGGGTTACCTCTCCCTCTGATTTGGGTTGGCGTGTAGTGAATCGATGTTTCTGGATTAGGGATGGGGTCATGGTTAGCATGCTGGGTCAGGGTTACCTCTCCCTCTCATTTGGGTTGGCGTGTAGTGAATCGATGTTTCTGGATTAGGGATGGGGTCATGGTTAGCATGCTGGGTCAGGGTTACCTCTCCCTCTGATTTGGGTTGGCGTGTAGTGACTGTTTTTGGATTAGGGATGGGGTCATGGTTAGCGTGCTGGGTCAGGGTTACCTCTCCCTCTGATTTGGGTTGGCGTGTAGTGACTGTTTTTGGATTAGGGATGGGGTCATAGCTAGCGTGCTGGGTCAGGGTTACCTCTCCCTCTGATTTGACTCCGATGACATGACCGTTATCCATAACGATCTCCTCCACAGGCTTGTTCAGCATGTACGTCCCTCCGTAAATTGCACTTAATCTGTTGAAACACACACACGCATAGGTCAGGTTACACTGCCACTCCAGAAAACCCTGCAGAGATGATTCTGAATAAACCCCTTCACTTTCTTACCTGGCAAATCCCTGAGGCAGCTCCCCCAGCCCATACAGAGGGTACAGGTACGGGCTTTTGCCATAGCGTGCCAGGGACTCGCTATAGAGCTTGATGCGGTTAATAGTCTCCAGGCAAGACTGGTCCAGGTAGCTGTGATTGAGAAAAAGGAAAAGTCTTTGTCATAGGTTCTCACTCAACTCTAACCACTAAACTAGGCCACACTGCCTCCCTCTCTCAGTCCCTCAGCTCTAACCATTAGACGAGGCCTTACTGCTTCCCTCCCAATCCCTCAGCTCTAACTACAAGACCAGGCCACACTGCTTCCCTCCTCCCTAACCATTAGACTAGGCCTCACTGCTTCCTCCTTCCCAGTCCCTGGAATGAAATAGCAGGCATGGCTACTAATCTGAGTGCAACATACGTACATATGCTGCACTCAGACACGTGTTTCCAAACGCTGGTGAAAACGACACTGAAATAGGAAAGTGAATTACAGTTAATTTTAATAGTTTAAATCGGTGCTTGCTAAGGTAACCAGACTGCACTTAAAAATAGTAATTTAGATTTCCTTTGTGTGCTGGGCTGTGTTGAATTGGGAGGCTGAATAGAAACGTGTGTTAAGTATATGGCTCCAGGCCTACAGGATAGTATAAAATGGCAATCGGTGTCTTAGAACGCCAGCGATTCTAAGCGTCATCCGTCCAAGGGCCACAAGTCCAAGGGCAGTCTGAGCTGTGACAGTCTAAGGGACACATGTCCAAGGGGAGTCTGAGCTGTGGCAGTCAGAGCGTGGACAGGTGGAGTGAGGATCTTTCCCAACTCCCTCCCAATGGCTACGTCCTTCCTACTTTGACACCTAACGTCTGGATCCCCTGGATAAAGTGGGCTCACTCGTTCTCCACTCCCAGAATGAACACTGGTAAGGACCAGATGCACATACCTTTTCTAACTCCTTCTGGACTGTCTTGGATTCTCTCAATCTAAAAAACACATCACTCACACCCGAGGATACACCCTGGATCTGCTCATCACCAGGGGCCTTGATATTTCCAATCTGTCTCAGATATCTCTCTCTCTCTCTGACCATTTCTAAATCACTGCTAATATTAATCTCCCTGCTCCCGCCTCCACTACTGATACTGTTATCTCCTTCTGTCCCAAGAATCTGCTGAATCCTCTGAAACTCTCGGAATGGTACTCTCCCGTCCTCAGTTGATGGACCCCCGGAAGACTAACCTTGTCTGTCTCTGTGTTTCTGATCTTGCTCCGTCCATTATGGACATTCGCAGCCTGTCCCTGGACTCTGGCTCAGTTTCTGACCAGGCTGACTTATCTAATTTCCGTCTCATCTACCTTTTCTCTCGAAAACTCTCAAAAGGACTGTAGCCAGTCAGATGATGACACATCTCATGGATCTGCTTGAATCTCTACAGTCTAGCTTCCGGCCACATCACAGTACTGAAACTGCTCTGCTCCGGATTGTGAATGATCTCCTGCTTAATGCTGATGCTGGTGCTCTCTCTGTGCTTGTCCTCCTTGGCCTAACAGCCGCTGTTGACATCATAGATCATGATACTCTTCTTAACCACCTTCAGAAGTATGCTGGGAACCTGTCTCTCCTGGATGTCTTCTTACCTATCATGCAGTCTGTTTTCTAACCCAATCACTTGTGGTGTCCCCCAAGGATCTGTTCTTGGGCCCCTTCTGTTCAACATCTACATGTTTCCCTTGGGTCACCTCATCCGCCAACACAGCCTCATGTTTCACTCCTATGCTGAAGACACCCAGCTCTATTTAAAACTCGACCCTGGAAGCCCTTCTGCCATGGTCTGGCTCTCGGCTTGCATTCAAGGCCTGGATGCCTGCCAATTTTCTTCAGCTGAACACTAGCAAATCTGAACTCCTTCTAGTAGGATCTAAAACTCAATTTAAGAATCTCAATATAGCTGCCCTGAACCTCAGAAACTGGTGTACTTTTGACAACAACCTCTCATTTGATGCCCACATCTCCTCTGTGATCAAATCTTCCTTCTACCATCGGCACGCACCATAACCCGACTGCAGCTAGTTCAGAATGCCAGCCAGGATCCTTACCAGATGTAAAAGTCGTGATCACATCACCCCCGCCTTGCCCAGCTGTACTGGCTACCTCTAAAGTTAAGAATTAATTTCAAAACTCTCCTGCTCGCCTACAATGCCCTTCATCACTCAGGTCCTGAGAGCCTCCTTGCTGACGCGCTATGTCCCTGCTCACAAGCGGAGGTCCTCCGACACTGTCCTGCTTGTTATCCCCAAGAAAAAGTGCACAACACTTGGAAACGCTTGTTTAGCTTCATGGCTCCAACTCTTTGTCTCCCAGCTTTGGTCTGTGATGCTCCCACCATCGCTTGCTTTAAATCAACTCTCAAGACCCACCTGTTCTCTCTTGCTTTTCATGCTCTTTAAGCCTGATATCTGCTATTAGCTGCTGTTTGCTACTACTATTTCATGTATTATGGATTTTCTTGTTACTGCATCTTGTAAAGCGCTTTGTGATGGTGGTCCACTATGAAAGGTGCTATATAAAATACAAACTGATTGATTGATATGTATGCAAGTCGGACTGTATGTAAATGTCAATGCAAAGTTTCATCCAGTTTGCATGAACTGTTCCCTTAGTCTTCACCAGCCCAACAACCCATAACCTGGATTCTAAGAACTGTGCTCCCCCATCCCAGGGGTTCAAATAAAATAACAGTGAAGTTCTCATCTGTTGACTGTCAGTTTTGGGCCTCATTGCTTGGCCGCGCAAAGCCTTACAAGTGTGATAGCCATTGGCTGTGCTGTGGTTGCTAGGCGATCATGGCACCTATACAGGCTTTGGTTATTATGGGATGTCTTGACTGTTGCTTGTTTTAACCTTTTGCGGTCCTATGTCAAACCAGGTCCAACATTGCAATTTTCCCTTTCCTGTCCAATGTCGGACCCTGTCCGACATCATCAAAAAGATGTAAAGCACAGGTCTCTAGTCGAGAAAACCTTTCAATGGCCGAGTGAGACCGGTAGAAGCTGAAAGAAACTGAAAAAAAAAGAAAAAAAAGGGTGTTTCTCATAGTCCCATGCACTACAGAGATAACACGGACATAACAATGTAGGTAGCTGCTTCTGTATCTAGGGCTCAAAGAATATCACAGACATCTGCAGAGCTTTTTGAGATGTTATAGTAATAAAATAATGACTTGGATCGCATTATTGAGGAGTTTGGTGATAAAACGAGTGATCAGGAGAGGATTTATCAGTATGCACGTCTATAAAGAGGTATGTGAAAAATACAGCGAACAAGGGGTGGGGCTTGGATGTAGATACAGTACTGAGTGTTTTTTTTGCGATTCAGTGCCTTTTGAACCTGTTTTACTCTGAAAAAAAATATTTTAAACAGCACATGTAAAATAAACAGAGCATGTGAAAATAAATTAGACCTGACGTGCCTGACAAGCGCTGAATAAATGGACCGCTAAGGGTTACTAGCACATCAAAGTGGTTATTTTTGATCGAAAACGCATTAAAAAATATATACATTAAAACAAACTGTGAGGATTGTTCATTTTTTTCAACAATTTTTGGTCCGCTTTTACCCAAAGGATCCATGTTATGAAGTTTGCATCGTTAAACTCTGGCCCAAAGATACATGTGTGGCCTACTTAATTGAATATGGACAAGTAGACATATTGACAGAGGTAGACTCACTCATCTGTCCTGTAAAGCGCCAGCGCATGGCCAGTGAAATCAATCACATCCTGACCCAGGTCAAACTTCTTGTAAACATCCCTCATGGTGGTCAACTTGGGGTCCACTCCCTCATAAGTCTTGGGGTCATTCTCGTCAAAATTGGCCACAAACACCAGGAACTTCCTGAACCTGCGTTTCTCAAACATTCCCATCAAATCTGGAGGTCAGAAAATAAAAGTGGTCAGATCAGCTGTGCTGGGTACATCTCTAGAGCTACAGTTCAGATTTCAGATCTCACCTCCATCTCAGACAGCATCACAGTCATTAAAATAGCTAACAGTTAACACCACCGTAAACAATTTATTCACATGATTTGATCATCCAGTTCCTATACATACAGTACTTCTATTGTGGCTTGCGTCACAGGGTTAGAACAGAGCAGCATACTGTATTCATTAAGAATGCTGTGCATTTTGAAATGATTAAGGTTGAGAACAGACAATGTCACCACTAAGTTGACGGAACATATCTGACCATCACTGGCAATAGTAGGGATGGAATTATAAGTGATTATATTATACGTGATGATAACAATCCTTTATTTCGTCTTCATTATTTATTGTACTGCAAAATGCTTAGCTATAACTATATTGTCATCAATAACCTTTCATCTGAAGCTTCACAGGCTTAGAATCACTGCTACCTGGATATTTTGTCCTCCCTGCAGACAACTGGTTTGTTCATTAAGAGAAGTTGTGGGAGAGAACAGCGGTGTGGCTTTATTTTACAAAGCCAAAGAACAGAGCGAGAAAAGAAAAGGAAAAGGTTGTATGATAGCAAAAACTACTATGGAGTAAGTTGCAATTAATGGGAGTTTAAAAAAAAAAAAAAAAAAAAAAAAAAAAGGCAGCATTTTTGGCCACTAACGGCTCTGTGTCTAGCCTCAGTGTGCAGCACACTTACTGGAGGCCAGCGCCTCTGTCTCTGTGGACGGCACTTTGTAGATCTTCCCCCCCTTGTAGACGAAGCTTCCTTCCACTACCTTGAAGTCGAGATACCGGGTCACCTCCGTGTACAGCAGCATCTTCACCAGCTGGCCTGTTACGTCACAGAGGCAAAGACAAAAACAGGTGAAATGCAAAGGATTGGACTGACCACCGACAATTAAATATTTACACCTTCACCTTCCACAGGATATATAAGCAGAAATGAACATATTATTAGTTCTTCCCATGTGTATCCCATGTGTAGTTCTTCCCATGTGTATCCAATCTTACGTAGATGCTACAATGTCATGTTTTAATATTTATCATGTCTTAAAATGCTAAACAAAAGAGTTGTTTAAAGATGGCACTCACTTTAAAAAATGGATGCAAAATAGGAAAAATTACCTCAAAATTAGCTAAATTGCACAAGTGGACCTACTTAGGATTTGATTGATGCACATGGAAAAAATAAGATACTAGAAAAGTTCATTTCTACAGATCCTTATAGTAGTTCCATTAGTGTTTTAATACAAGGCAGGGCTGAGAGGACACAGATGAGAAGAGTTCAGTGAGTGACTGACCGTTTGCCATGAGGAATTTGGGGATGAGGTCAACATTCCAGTCCCGCCCTCTGCCCATAGATTCCGGAGGGCCGTCAGGAATTCCAAACCGCTTGTATAGCTGCCAAGAAGAGATGTGAGAAAAGAGGGAAAGCCACAGAAACGGAAGAACATGATTAGCAGTTCAGCTAGGCCAGGTCTTCCTGGATTGTGATCTAGTCTCAGTATATAAACTGTTCCTCTCTTATAGCTGTGTGAGCAACTTCTAACAGTAAGCAGGGTTTGAATGGTGGCCTGGTGGTCCAGAGGCACCAAATATTTATTTAGCCCTGTTACAGGATAGCATAGGTGTAGAGGCTTTTAGGCAGCAATGCAGAGACTCATAGACAGAGATGGCTGGTTTAAGCACTAAAGCGCACTTTTATTAACAATGACAAAATAAACAAAGCATAAGCAAAATCCTAGCTCTTATCATGAGCACTAACTATACTTAACAAAAAGGTTCCTTAACTATAACGGGACAGATAAGCTGCTTACCAGTACCACAAAACACAGTTCTTGAACAAAAACACAACATCATAACTTCTTTAACGACAGTAGTCGGGTTTCCCCCCCACACACACATACATACAAACCTAATCCTGAGCACAAACAAAGAGACACCTTTGCAGTGCCGTTAAATACCTTGTCTGATTAGCATCAGGTGAATTAAATCCCAGCTAACTGCTGGCCAGCTAGGCTGAGTTCAGCCTGGTTAGCTCCCAGGACTACAATTACTTAAAGGCTCTCCCTCGGTCACTAGAGACAGGTGCTGCTCTCCCTCAGTCACTGGAGACTACAGTAGGAGGTTCCCCTCTGGCTCTGAAGATAACAGAAGCTCCTCCCGCTTTGGCAACGAAGATGGCAGAAGGCCCTCCCCCTCAGGCTCTGGAGATGGCAGCACTGGCTCCACCCCCTCAGGCAACAGAGACAGCAGTGGCTCCTCCCCTTTTGTCTCCTGGGTTAACCATTCATCACTCTAGAACACGTGGGGTAGCAACAACTCCATCTCAGGCAACGCCTGATGCACAGACTCTCTGGACAGCAGCTACTGCCCCATTGCTAATGCTCAGGAGAAGCGACTCCTCCCGTTTCTCCTCCGCTTTTGTGGTGCCTCGCCCAGCCTTGATTGGACAACCCGCTTCTCCTCCCAACATAGAAGGGAGAAGTTAGGTGATACGTGCCCAATCTCACCACAGGCGAAGCACCCCCTCTTCCCCATTCAGACAGGTAAGGCAAACCCCTGGTGGCTGCAGCTTCTCCTCTGCCCAGGGATCATCCTCCTTCTCTGGGAGCGGGCAGCTGGAGACGCCATGCCCGTAGTCCTTACAAAGGAGGCACCACCCCATTGATTCTATCAGGCCTCTAAAAATGCATCCAGATCCTGGTCCCACAAGGCTTAGGACACAACAGGATCCAGCCAGACCACAGGATTCTCCTTAGCTGAGGCTCTCTCTTCCTTTGCTGCCATTTTCCCATTTATTTATTTATTTTCTTTTAAAAAATTTTTTAAAAAAATCCTGTAATTCTGCTCTGAGTCTCCAGGGGGCACGATCTCTCTCTCTCTCTTTTTTTTTTTTTTTTAAATGTAGTAGTTGTCAATTATTTATTATTTTCTCCCAATTTAGAATATCCAATTATTATTTAAGCTTGGCTCACTGCTACCCTCACCACTCAGGAGCGGTGAAAACAAACACATGCTGCCCTCAGAAGTGTGTCAGCTGACTGCTTCTTTTCACACTGCAGACTCACCATGCAGCCACCTTGGAGGTGCAGTGTCAGAGGACAATGTAGCACCAGACAGCTTACGGATGCCCAACCAGACTACAGGGGTTGCTGGTGCGTGATGAGCTGAGGACACTGTGGCTGAGCCAGCCCCCCCAGGTGGCACTCAGCCAATTGTGCGCTGCCCCCTGGAAACTCCCATCAAAGAATGGCAATGAAATAGCCTGGACTCGAACCAACGACGTCCAGGCTATAGGGCGCATCCTGCACTCCACTCAGAGCGCCTTTACCAGATGTGCCACTTGGGAGGCCCGTGCTATCCCTCTTCTAACACTAAATGTGACAGGATAGCGTAGGTGTGGAGGCTTTTAGGCAGAAATGCAGAGACTCAGAGACAGATGGCAGGTTGAAGCGCTAGCGCGCTTTAATTAACAATGACAAAACAAAGCACACGCACGCGCGCACGTGCACACACACACACACACACACACACACACACACAGAGGCCTAAGCCTGAGCATAAAGATACACCTTTGCAGTGCCCTTAAATAACTGGCCTGATTAGCATAAGGTGAACTGAATCCCAGCTAATTGCTGGCCAGCTAGACTGAGTGCCGCTTGCTGGGAAATGTAGTTTTTGTCCTGGGCAGCCATCTTAGCTCCCATGACTACACTTATTTAAAGGAAGAGCTACTGCTCTGCCACAAGCCCACAAAATCTAAATCATAAGACAGATAATGCTTGAAGTTTTGACAGAAAGTGGCATTACATTTCTCGTGGATGATTCATGTTTTGTAATATATATTTACTATTTGAGTGCTGTGCCATGATTTTCAAGTAATATTTAGTGAAAGTATTTACTGTAGCTTTCTCTCCTGCCGATCAGTTTAAAGGTGTGATATTCTTCTGTCAAATTAAAACAAAAATGTGTTTGCTTCACTTATTTAGTTCACACGCTGTGTTTATTTACCAGTATAAATTTTTAGGTTCACTTAGAAAAATTTAGGGCCACCAAAATCTCTAATGGACCATCAGATTTTCTTGACTGGTGGTCCGAGTGGCCGCCACCTAACCTGCAGACTGTGAGAAATGCTGTTCAGATAAAAGCAGGTTAAGAAGGGGCATGATCAATCAACAACAGTAATACTAATATACAGTAGGAGGGGGTTATGAAGTCCAGGACTGGAAAAAATTTAGCTCTGTGCCTGTTTTGTAGCAGGCTTGTTTTAGTTTAGCTCTATCCTGTTTTGTAGCAGGCTTGTTTTAGTTTAGCTCTGTTCTGTAGCAGGCTTGTTTTAGTTTAGCTCTGTTCTGTAGCAGGCTTGTTTTAGTTTAGCTCTGTTTTGTAGCAGGCTTGTTTTAGTTTAGCTCTGTTTTGTAGCAGGCTTGTTTTAGTTTAGCTCTGTTTTGTAGCAGGCTTGTTTTAGTTTAGCTCTGTTCTGTAGCAGGCTTGTTTTAGTTTAGCTCTGTTTTGTAGCAGGCTTGTTTTAGTTTAGCTCTGTTCTGTAGCAGGCTTGTTTTAGTTTAGCTCTGTTTTGTAGCAGGCTTGTTTTAGTTTAGCTCTGTTTTGTAGCAGGCTTGTTTTAGTTTAGCTCTGTTTTGTAGCAGGCTTGTTTTAGTTTAGCTCTGTTTTGTAGCAGGCTTGTTTTAGTTTAGCTCTGTTTTGTAGCAGGCTTGTTTTAGTTTAGCTCTGTTTTGTAGCAGGCTTGTTTTAGTTTAGCTCTGTCCTGTAGCAGGCTTGTTTTAGTTTAGCTCTGTTCTGTAGCAGGCTTGTTTTAGTTTAGCTCTGTTTTGTAGCAGGCTTGTTTTAGTTTAGCTCTGTTTTGTAGCAGGCTTGTTTTAGTTTAGCTCTGTTTTGTAGCAGGCTTGTTTTAGTTTAGCTCTGTTCTGTAGCAGGCTTGTTTTAGTTTAGCTCTGTTTTGTAGCAGGCTTGTTTTAGTTTAGCTCTGTCCTGTAGCAGGCTTGTTTTAGTTTAGCTCTGTCCTGTAGCAGGCTTGTTTTAGTTTAGCTCTGTTTTGTAGCAGGCTTGTTTTAGTTTAGCTCTGTTTTGTAGCAGGCTTGTTTTAGTTTAGCTCTGTTCTGTAGCAGGCTTGTTTTAGTTTAGCTCTGTTTTGTAGCAGGCTTGTTTTAGTTTAGCTCTGTTTTGTAGCAGGCTTGTTTTAGTTTAGCTCTGTTTTGTAGCAGGCTTGTTTTAGTTTAGCTCTGTTTTGTAGCAGGCTTGTTTTAGTTTAGCTCTGTTTTGTAGCAGGCTTGTTTTAGTTTAGCTCTGTTTTGTAGCAGGCTTGTTTTAGTTTAGCTCTGTTTTGTAGCAGGCTTGTTTTAGTTTAGCTCTGTTTTGTAGCAGGCTTGTTTTAGTTTAGCTCTGTTTTGTAGCAGGCTTGTTTTAGTTTAGCTCTGTTTTGTAGCAGGCTTGTTTTAGTTTAGCTCTGTTTTGTAGCAGGCTTGTTTTAGTTTAGCTCTGTTTTGTAGCAGGCTTGTTTTAGTTTAGCTCTGTTTTGTAGCAGGCTTGTTTTAGTTTAGCTCTGTTTTGTAGCAGGCTTGTTTTAGTTTAGCTCTGTTTTGTAGCAGGCTTGTTTTAGTTTAGCTCTGTTTTGTAGCAGGCTTGTTTTAGTTTAGCTCTGTTTTGTAGCAGGCTTGTTTTAGTTTAGCTCTGTTTTGTAGCAGGCTTGTTTTAGTTTAGCTCTGTTTTGTAGCAGGCTTGTTTTAGTTTAGCTCTGTTTTGTAGCAGGCTTGTTTTAGTTTAGCTCTGTTTTGTAGCAGGCTTGTTTTAGTTTAGCTCTGTTTTGTAGCAGGCTTGTTTTAGTTTAGCTCTGTTTTGTAGCAGGCTTGTTTTAGTTTAGCTCTGTTTTGTAGCAGGCTTGTTTTAGTTTAGCTCTGTTTTGTAGCAGGCTTGTTTTAGTTTAGCTCTGTTTTGTAGCAGGCTTGTTTTAGTTTAGCTCTGTTTTGTAGCAGGCTTGTTTTAGTTTAGCTCTGTTTTGTAGCAGGCTTGTTTTAGTTTAGTTCTGTTTTGTAGCAGGCTTGTTTTAGTTTAGTTCTGTTTTGTAGCAGGCTTGTTTTAGTTTAGCTCTGTTTTGTAGCAGGCTTGTTTTAGTTTAGCTCTGTTTTGTAGCAGGCTTGTTTTAGTTTAGCTCTCTGTTTTGTAGCAGGCTTGTTTTAGTTTAGCTCTGTTTTGTAGCAGGCTTGTTTTAGTTTAGCTCTGTTTTGTAGCAGGCTTGTTTTAGTTTAGCAGGCTGTTTTGTAGCAGGCTTGTTTTAGTTTAGCTCTGTTTTGTAGCAGGCTTGTTTTAGTTTAGCTCTGTTCTGTAGCAGGCTTGTTTTAGTTTAGCTCTGTTTTGTAGCAGGCTTGTTTTAGTTTAGCTCTGTTTTGTAGCAGGCTTGTTTTAGTTTAGCTCTGTTTTGTAGCAGGCTTGTTTTAGTTTAGCTCTGTCCTGTAGCAGGCTTGTTTTAGTTTAGCTCTGTTTTGTAGCAGGCTTGTTTTAGTTTAGCTCTGTTTTGTAGCAGGCTTGTTTTAGTTTAGCTCTGTTTTGTAGCAGGCTTGTTTTAGTTTAGCTCTGTTCTGTAGCAGGCTTGTTTTAGTTTAGCTCTGTTTTGTAGCAGGCTTGTTTTAGTTTAGCTCTGTTTTGTAGCAGGCTTGTTTTAGTTTAGCTCTGTTTTGTAGCAGGCTTGTTTTAGTTTAGCTCTGTCCTGTAGCAGGCTTGTTTTAGTTTAGCTCTGTTTTGTAGCAGGCTTGTTTTAGTTTAGCTCTGTTTTGTAGCAGGCTTGTTTTAGTTTAGCTCTGTTTTGTAGCAGGCTTGTTTTAGTTTAGCTCTGTTTTGTAGCAGGCTTGTTTTAGTTTAGCTCTGTTTTGTAGCAGGCTTGTTTTAGTTTAGCTCTGTTTTGTAGCAGGCTTGTTTTAGTTTAGCTCTGTTCTGTAGCAGGCTTGTTTTAGTTTAGCTCTGTTTTGTAGCAGGCTTGTTTTAGTTTAGCTCTGTTCTGTAGCAGGCTTGTTTTAGTTTAGCTCTGTTCTGTAGCAGGCTTGTTTTAGTTTAGCTCTGTTTTGTAGCAGGCTTGTTTTAGTTTAGCTCTGTTCTGTAGCAGGCTTGTTTTAGTTTAGCTCTGTTCTGTAGCAGGCTTGTTTTAGTTTAGCTCTGCGCCTGTTTTGTAGATTGATTGTTTTAGTTGCTGCTTATGTTGTTAACCTTTATCAGAAATACATGTTATTAATATTGAAACACATTACAAAATAAGGATGTCAGATTCTGTTTAATGTCCTTAACATTTAAACTTTAACATACTGGAACATTTTGTAAGTAAAAAAGCCATTATGAGAAGCCCTCCATTAGACTGCTGTTCAATCGCGTCTTCAATCAAGTCCTCCCTGATTCTTTTTTCTTCAAGGCTTAATAGATTCAGTTCTTTCAGCCTTGGGGTTAGTTTGGTTGCTGTTCTTTGGGCTCTCTCTAGGGCCACAATGTCCCTTTAGTGCTGTGGTGACCAGAATGGGACATGAATAACACTGATCTGAATAGGAGTACATGTATGTAGGAAAGGACTTAGTAAAATATCTAACACTGCACACATCCTAGTGTATTAACACTGCACACACCCTAGTGTATTAACACCGCACACACCCTAATGTATTAACACTTCACACACTCTACTGTATTAACATTGCAGCTGACCTCAGTGTTCACATGCACATCTTTGACAATTATGGTTTAAGAAGAATTTGAAACGTTTAACACTTGGAAAACGTTGATACTCTAAACCAAGGCTACTCAACCCTGGTCCTGGAGGGTTGTTGTCCCTCCTGGTTTTTGTTCCAACTGTACACTAAATTGATTAATTGGACCAATTAAGCATCTAATAAGCACTGAATTGGTCCAATTAAGTCATTTAGGGTACAGCTGAAACAAAAACCAGGAGGGACAGCGGCTGTCCAGGACCAGGGTTGTGTAGCCCTGCTCTAAACTATTCATCCCTGTTAGAAAAAGCTGAACTAAACAATGGAACGGGAGTAGTGAAAAGGTGAGGAACTCACCAAACCTTAAAGTTTACAGAACACCCTGCAGAGTTTATAAGAAATACTTCAAGCTCCCTTTTCACACTCACAAACCAACACCAATACATCACTCAGCATTTACTAGGGTGTGTTCTACAGAAGGAAAAAAAAGGATTGCAGTGTATCATGATCACGTTCCCTCCTGCAACAATGCTGCTTTCCTGTACGGCACTTATTTCAATCCCAGCACTGCTGCAGGAGGATTCTCTTTTTCCTGGCAAACACTCCTGAGCAAACTTGAAAAAAGTTCATTCTCAAGTTTTTTAACTTATGATGTGTGAATAAAAATATCAAAACAATCAGGAATATTATAAAAAAAAAAAATGCTGCAATATCAACGTTAGCATACAGCAAAAGTCAAGTACTGTGTTTCTTGTAAAGACTGCATGGAGTCTGGAACACTAAAATTTACACACTGGTGACACCTGATGGACGTTGAGCACATTACAGTCACAGTGAAATGAAAAAGCTGATGGTCAGGCTGCAGTTAGAGAATGAGTCCAGTCTGTCACACATCTCTTACCTCTTCCAGAGGCGTTATTGAGGAGCTTTCCCCTCCATAGTAAGGATTCCGATCCATGTGAAGAACCTTCTTGCCATTCACAGACATGATCCCAGAGAGAATACATTCCTGGCAACGACAAAAAACACACAACTCAATTCTAGCTCCTCAGTAACCCCTGCGCTAAATGAAGATGAGCACTGGTGGAAATGGGAATGCTACAGCCCTAGTTTTCTCAGAACATGTGATTACAAATTTTAAAGGAGTCGACAATATGTTTAAAAATATAACACTGTGATATGGACAACACGGGACACAGCAAAGGTAATGTAATGTGTTTCTTGTAAAATGCGTTTCTTGTAAATGTTGCAGTGGGTTCCGTAATGCTTTAACCCTATAATACCGGTGCAGACTGTATTCAAATGCATGTGTGTGACCTGTCTATGTCCATGCTTAGGGGATGAGTAATGATTACATGTAGTGGTTGTGAGAGTAAAATGATTAGAAATGGAACCAGCATAAAACATTTGTGAGCTTTTTTTCCCCCTAATTTAAGTCTGTATTTCAAATAGGTTTATTTGCAGCTTTTACTGTTGCCTCTGTAGTTTTTGGTCTGTCTCGATGGCAGCACACTGTGTTTATTCATTTTTAGAAAAGGAAAAGGTGTTGCAATTTGACTGCAGTTTTCTAATGTGACAGTGTAGGTGCTGTGAAACTCAAGAAAGAACAAAAATGCAGCACTCCGATAGGCTGAAACATCTTCCAGCATGTTGATGAAGAGTCGTTATCGGCATGAGATGGGATGTTGGTGTGGTTCAGTTGTGCGCAACATGTGAAAGATTTCCAGAGGTGCTCCTTTGTATAACTGCAACTGAAATAGTCAGGACTGGTAAGGAAGTGAAAAACATCTGTTTCCCGTCAGTTACATTTTAACTGTAGTTTAAGATCACTAGAATTATTTTGTGGCCAGCAACGTAGCTACAATATGCGCTTTCTCTGGCTACAACATCGTACTTCATTTTGGATTTACAGACTTTCCTTGATAAAAACTAATTCCCATCTGGGAGGTTACTAGACATCTGCTTTTGACCAGCTCTGAGGACACCTGGTTTTCAGTTCCCTGCGAGTCATGCTTTAAACGGCTGTTGTAAAACCAAGACCTAAGCACGTGACAAGTTTGCAATGAAATACAGGAGGATGGACTTGGGGATCTAAACATCAGGTAAGGTAGGTTATTCTTGAAACATCACGGTTCTTAATAGGGCGATGTCAAGTACATTGCAAGTTTGGAGTGTAGTTCATTTTTACTGACAGAAACATTTTTATAAAAATTATTACTTGGCTGTCAAGCAATTAATCTTGAGATTAAAAAAAATGCATCTCAGTTAATTTTGGTTTTAATCGCATATTTAATTGATGCAATTACTGCATCCATCTAATTTATTACTGTTTTGTTACTGATGCTATTGTAATGTATTTGCACTGTTCAGATTATTTTATGAATGTTATTAGTGTAGAATTAATACAGCACAAATGATTCGTTGGAACTATGTTTTGTAGTGGGCAGCTAAGCTAAGCAACCAATCTACTGTAACTTGAACTGGAAGACCTTACATATTGTGACGTGGCTGCTGAACTGGGGACGAGGGAGAGAGGTTGTTATCACGAGGTACTTTGAGCAAGTTTCATTGAGCTCTGTATTCTAATGCTGTAACTAAAAGCAACAAACCTGTGCCAAGGAAATAAAGAATATTGCTAAGAGGGACAAGACAGGAGTGCAGTTCACATGTGTTGAAAAATTAATCTCCCCAAGGATGACATTGCAACAACAGTTTAACAGCACTACATATATATATATATATATATATATATATATATATATATATATATATATATATATATATATATAATGTTGAAAACCTGGACTATCTAGATTGGTAACCATTGTAAGATTCTAGTATAGCACCACTAACAGTTACATTCACAATGGGAGCCGCTTGCAGGCTGAGCTCTGTGCTCCACCAGCACAGTGCAATCTGGGATATCTCTGGTCATCCAAACCCCACCCTGTTTTTATTATTGAAAGACGGCTATGGATGTTCAAGTTGAATTTGCCAGAATCAAACACGACTGATGTACAAATACCTAATACAGCGAATAAAACGACTGATGCACAGATATTTAATATAGTGACTCCGTGAATATCTGTCACATTAGAAGTGTGCAACATATTATTTTGAAACATACAACTACTCTAATATTATTATATTGATATATATATTTTTTTTTTTAACTGCCGGGTTTAATTGTATCCATCCTATTTCTTTTGCTTTCAAACACCGTTTAAATATAAAATATTTGTATTTTAAATATAAATTGTCGTGTTACAAGCAGCAATATGTTTTTTATTTTATTATTATTATGCTTAAATCAATAATTGGTAATAGCTTATTGTAATTATTATTATTTGGAATTTTAATAACTGTTTGTAATGCTTTGAATTAAAGTGTGTATCCGGTCCTAAAATGTGTTCTTCGTTGATTCAATACACATTTGCATTGGTTGTTGTTAATTTTCCATTCTGTAACATGCTGATTAGATAGCAATTTTCTTTTCTCTAGATTTCTATTACACAGTTTCCTTATTATTTGATCCTACGTGCTGTTAAATAATAGCGACTATTATTATTATTATTATTATTATTATTATATTATTATTATTATTATTATTATTATTATTGCCTGACTTTAGTAAATGCATCTGTTATATTACCCCACACAGCAAACCAAGCTACATGTTATATAATATGCTTGGCTACAGCACATTTTAAAAAGTGTTAAAATCGCTCAAATTATGTCAACATTATTTCGTGTTGCCCTGCCTACAATTAACAGACCACGTTCTTCATGGGTATAAAAAGCTTTTAAATAACAGTTAAGTGTTTAAAATAATGGTTTTCATTACAACCCTTGTGTATCAAATAAAACGATAATAATATTCATTTATATTTCACACAAACCTTCCGTTAAAGTTTATCTGTTAAGCCGTATTTTTGAAGATCTATAGAGAGAGTCTTTACTACCTGTCACTATTTGCGTAGCGAGGATTATTTGTATAGTCACTGGGCGTGATACATGAGTGACAGTCTATTCAAGCCTGCTGTAGAAATCGTTTCGTTATTAATAATTTAAAAGGTTTTTGTTGTCCACCCTTTCTTTTCAGTGAAGGGCTGTTCTGTTTTAGCCACTTTAATATGTTTAACTGTTATTATTATTCAATATTATATTGGCTGTACAATGTAAAGCATCACCATGCAATTGATATAAGTTATGACAATATTGACAGTACGCAGAGATACCAGTAGCCAGTTTGTCTAGAAGTACATTAGTGCTATTTTGTCTTGAATAAAAACGGATATACTTAATAGATGAGACGAAAGCTGATATAATTAACTGCACAAATGTAATTGGACGGTAAAGCTTACCTCTTTAAACAAAAAAAAAATCGTTTAATTAGATAAAATAAAAAGAACATGTATCCCTATAAATGTATAATTTAAAGAAATGATGTTCGCATCCCTGTTCATTATTTAAAGACAAGGATGCCTGACTATAGCCGTTTAAAAGCAATACGTACCGTAAGACCAGTGCCCAAAACAATAACATCATATTCTTCATCCATGGTTTTTGGGAGGTTTTTTATTACGCAAATACGAGAAACAAAAGGAACAGGAGGTGAATCTTCAAAAAATGGTTTCAGGTTAAAAAGACACTGGTGCCAGAAATGTGTCCGGCGAGAACGACCAAAAGATGGCCCTGTGCGTGGAACCGCTCATCCAGCTGGTGTCGCCAACTCCGCGACAGAAAATAGTCCGTCCCACCAGATTATAGCAAAATCTCCATCTTTAGAAATTAGAGCCGCGGGTTTATTTTAACCACCAATTTAGTTTTTTTTATTTTTAAAGAATGGACTTGACAGTGTAGTTTAGGGGTAACAGGAGACGATGGGCATGTTTTCATGTATTTTCTCAGTATAAGGCCCAGCCCTTTTTTTCTTTGCTGGGAAAACGGTACTGCCTGTGACCTTGGTGCGGAGGCAGGGAGATCACTCCGCTGGAGGCTGCATCACTGGATGGGATGAGAAATCGATACCTCGGAGTGAGCGAAGAGATGCTGAGGATGAAACGGAGGAAACGGCGTGGGGGCTGGGGGGGGGGGGCACTGTGTGTGTCTGCAAGTGTCTGCCTGTGTCTTTGTGTGTCTCTGTGTGTGTGGCACTGTATGTCTGTGTGGTTTGTGCGTGTGTGTGTGTGTGTGTGTGTGTGGTTTATGTGTGTGTGTGACACTGTCACAGTAGTTGTGTGCGTGTGTGTGTCTCTGACCACTATATTGTCAGGGAACATAAGGGGCAAAATTACAATGATATGGCAATTTTGCCTACAAGTAGCAGTCAACAATTCATATTCAGTGTAAATGATTTAATCTGTAATGTAACTGCCATAGGATATGTTTGCAGATGTTAACTTGTGTATCACCTCATTATTTTTGTCCATGTCTATTGATTTTTGTGTAGGTCTTCTTGTGTGGAATTTTGCTAATGTTAAAGATATTTTAAAGGATGGTCACATTAAAAATGAATGCAAAGTAGGAATCTTAAAATGACCCAAATTTTGGTCCTACATATGACTGTATACACATGAATATGAATGTGGCAGCAGGCTCAGGGTCAGGGTGGTCCAGTTGTTAAAGAAAAGGGCTTTTTATCACAAGGTTCCAGGTTTAGTCCCAGCCACTGTGTGTGTGTGACCCTGAACAAGTAATTTAACCTCCTTGTCCTTTGGATGAGGTGTAAGAGACTGCAGCAGCAGTTGTGATCCATAGTTTGCTTTGGATAAAAGTGTCTGTTAAACAATAGAAAAGCTCATTTCAGAATTGTAGTTCCATTAAAGGTGAAAGAATTTACATAGTTAATATTAATTTTTGACCATCAAGTGTAGGTAACATTTTTAATTTCTATGGCAAAAACATGATCTGATACAAGTACGTTCAGTTTTAGAAACCTCCCAGTACCAATGAACTGCAGCGATCAACCAGCAGGGGGATACATACTAACACATGATTCACTGGCTACTGACAGAACTACACTTCATTTTGTGTTGTCCAAATAATTTACACAAGATTTGTGTGTAGTAAGGAAAAACACATTATATTGTTTTTAACACAAACTTGTGTTGTTCCCATTTAAAAGAAAACAAAAACAGACTTGGTGCAGTGACTATGAGTCCAGTTCTAGTTTCAAAGCATTTCTCCAGAGATATGCAAACATTTAAGTGTGACATACAGAGCGACAGACGGACACCCTTAATATACCCCCAGAATCTCATATCTTCAATTGTTTGTTATGTGAATATAAATTATTCTAGATAACGTTAATACCAAATTTCATGGCAACTGGATACGTTGAAGACATATGGGAGCAGGCCCAATAGCAAATGATGCCCCTGTAGCGATCCATGCATTGTGGCATTTTTTTTTTTTATTATTATTTTTTTTTTTTTTTGGCCAGCAAGCTTTTCCTATGGGTGAAGCCTACCGGAGGTTGGCATTCTGCCAGCGGTGTTTAAAGTCCACATTTTTGTCTACAGTAAAATTACTTGGGGAGCATTGAGGGTATTGTAGCATTTTCGGGGTGTGCCCTTATGGAATCAGACATAAGAGTGTTGTGGTAGAAAACAGGGGTTACTCAGCCAAGTAGCCGTCTGTCCCCTCCTTCTACCTTTCCCTCTCGCTCTCACCTCCCTCAACATGGTCCCGGGGGGATTCACACCATGGCAGATAAAGGCCTGTGTCACGGCCAACTGTAGTAATAGGAGGCTGGTTGGACCTTTCTCGGTGTCACTGTATTGCTTCTTGTCCATTTGCCTGTCAATTTTTTCTCCGCCCTCGTATCCAACCAGCAGCCCTTTTATGCTACCCCGACCCTCTCATTCCTGAGAATCCGTTTGGAGGAGACCTCTTGGTAGCCTCTGCCTCCCGTCCAATCAGCGCTCCCACCACCTGTCCATCACTCAGGTCCTCCAAGGATCTTATAGGGGCCCAGCTCTCTTGAGGTCATTACACTGTCCCCAGTAAACAGGGAACCATCCCAGTTACTGTCATGCCTAGGACCTCTCCGGGGCTCCCTTGCTGGATCAATTGCAGATGATGTCTGCCCAGGGGGCGGGCTGGTTACCCGGCATGGTCCGGCCCGGCTTCCCGGCCCCTTCAGTTTTTTTGTTCGCAGGTTCCTCCTGCGGTGGGACCCAACAAACGTGGCAAGGCCCTGTGTCTGCGTCCGCTCAGTGCACCAAGGTGGCCAGTGTGTTCACCCGGATCTTCCTCGTGGGGCTCCCCTAGCCCGGTCCCTCCCTCCTCTGGAACTGCAGCTACCCCTGTTCAGTACGGTGCAGACCGGTCCCGATATAAGGTGACCCGTCTCCCCCTGTGTACATATATGTGTGTGCGTGTGTTAGCAAGAAAAGTAACAGTTTTAATGCAGGAGTTGTTTAATTATTATTTAAGTTTCTTAAATGTATTTCCCTTTTGTCTGTATGCACAGTATTTTGGCTAATAAGAGATGCTGGGGATAGCCACAGGACCAACTCCTCTTTCACCAATGAAAATAAAGCAACGGTGTTGAATTGACATTTCTCTCTTGTTATTTCCCTCTCCACGCTACACTTCTGTGTCCTCACCTAGTCCAACACTGATCTGATCTGCGAACTCAACAGCTTTCAGTTTAAAGTTGTAAGATTTGTTCGCCACCCGGATCAAGTTGTATCAACAGAAATAAACTTACGCTTGCCTCAAATACCGTAAAAAACGCAATAAAACTTGCGCCTTTCGAAAACCGTAATACTTCTAATTACCGCCGCCTTGATAAGCGATGCAGCTGTTTTTAGCAATTTAAAATAAACGTCGCAGCGTTAATTCGAAGTAATACGGTATTTAATTGAAATAATAAGTTATTTATATCTATTGATGTAGGTTCAAACTAGTGTATTCTAAAACTTTACCAACTGCAGGTTAAACTGAATTTTGTGCAAAAATATAGTAAGTCAGGTCGAAATCAATGGCCTTGTTTTGAAGCAAGTAAAAAGCAAAGCACATGTGCAGGCGGCTTTGTTAACGGACACAGCAAGAAAGACTCATTGCAGTTCGCGCAGCTGTACCCCATGTGACATGTATTGTATTTATCCACGTCATTTCGATACTGGGATGGACAAAAATAGAAACACAAGTCGTATTGTTGTCCTCGGAGTGCAGGACCACCATGCCAGCCCATTTGGCGTGTTTCAGTGGTTTTGTGTGCGCACGGTGTGTTATTCTCTGACTAGGGACCTATTTTCATGGTAACAATAACCGACCTTTAACAGTTTGCGCCTATTTTAGCGATTTACGGTACAGACTCGGCGTACACAGTGACCTTTAGGAGGTAAATGACACCAGTGAACTCATGGAACTACATCTCCCAGAATGAAACCTTTCATTTGTAACAGTTATAGAATTGCTAAGGCAAGTAAATATTTTTTTAATATTAATTTTTAAACATGTATTGTTATTATTGTCAGAATTGTTGATGAAATTATTGTTTTTGTATTTGTCCTGTGTTGACCTGTCGATTACACTGGACTACAATTCCCAGCATCCTCTATTTTTACGTGTTGTTTTTTTTTACCGAAGCGGCGCTGTTCTACTGTCAACGGAAGGTGATTATTTTAATATTAATTTTTTCTGCTACATTTTTACTTTTGTAAACTAAATATGAACTTTACATAATTGAACAGTGTGCTGCAATATTACAGCGAATAATGTGTAGCAGTTTACGTAATATGCGCAAGCATTTATTTATTGCATTCATCTAACGTTTTTTTATACAAAAGTATCGCAAAGCACTGTACATCAGTACATAGCAGAACACATACACAGTAAATTTGTATAGCATGTCGCACATACACTGCCACAGTTAGACCATTTAAATAATATATTTAAATAACAGTATACACATAATACAAAAGCAGCAATTTTAAAGTTACATTAAAAAAAATACTAAGTTAAGAACGCCATTTTAAAAAAGTGCGTTTTTATCGTGACAAACTGTAACGGTACCATTCCATAATTCCAAAATTTAATGAAATGATTCCTGAATTTAATAATTTAGGAACTCTACGTTGTATTTATTTAAAAGTAATAAACTTAAGTCCAAGTATAGGAAACTGAAAACGAGCGGTTTCCCAGTTTTGGGTGTTGTGTGAATCAAATGCATACTGGAATTTCGAGAAAAAAAAATCTGTTTCATAACACCAAAATAGTTCAACATCACGCGTTAATTTTAAACAGTATCTGACGAACAATGTAGATCTGTGTTAAGAGTATTCTTTAAATATCTATAGCGCCTCAACAACACACGAGAACCCAAGGTTATGTAAGTTCCACGTAAAAACGGCAAAAGTTTTGGCAAAATATTACGCCGGTCACGACAGCGAGTCTGCAAGGGGTTTCCTTGCCGTTCTGCAGTGGCTGTGCAGGAGTGCTGAATACAGTCACCTGCGACAACCGGAAATTGGCGTGTCAAATTCGGACTGGTCTGCTGTCTTTCCCATCTCTTTCCCATTGTGACTGACAGTAGCAACAAGGGGATGCAGCTTTTTTATATTGATTGCATGGCAAACATCATGCAAGGCCCATATACTCAAAACTTGCTCAGATAGTTTTTTTGTCCGATGATGATTATTATTATTATTATTATTATTATTATTATTATTATTGATTTAGTAGACAGAGTTGGTGTAGTGCCCCCATACAATTTTACTGCTTCAGTCCCAGGCACATATATTCATCGTTTTGTGTGTATTTCTATTTAGTGATCATTAGATGGCAGCAGGTTACAGTGATGTGTTTCCATCTGCTACTGAGTGATTTGAAAGCGATTTGAAAGCAGTTTGAAATCAGACTTGTTAATATCCATCACCTGCAGATCTGAGATCAGATCCATAGTAACTGGGCTATCCTTTTCAAATCAGTCACTTCAGGAAGGGTTCTGGCTTGACCTCTTCCAATTTTGTTGCTGCTTGGCAGGGATGTTGCGTGCGATAGAGATATAAGATGTCCCCAAGTTTCACGTCTCGAGTTCAAAGGTTTTTATGTGAGAGGTCACCACATATTTGACCCGATTATTTGGCTCCCAAATCTGACCAAAAGTACCAATAACTATATTTTTAATGCAACAGTAAAAAGTAAACCATTGTTGGAAAGCTATAAAGCAATTTTTTAACATCAAAGAATGTTGACCTTTAACCTTGAATTGTTGACCATTGGCCTCTCGGCTCCAACATGGATGACCAAAATCAAGGTTGGATACTGAAGTTCACATCATCCTGTAAGTTTGTACAGTTTGGTCACATCAGCCTGGGATCTTGATGGGATCAGAAGGTATTCATTCATTACACTGTGTCATTGTAGTTTCATGGGTGATGAATTAAAGGAATAATGCACAACAGTGTGTGTGTTGTGCTGAGATAACATCACGTCCAAATAGAGCACAGAGAGAGCTTTCCAGTAATAGTTCACTTTTTACTGTAGCATTAAAAATAATAATAAAAAAGTTATTGATACTTTTATGTCATTGGTCTGATCTGGGAACTATTTGGGGTCAAATATGTGGTGACATCTCACATAAAAACCATTTGAACTAGAGACGTGAAACTTGGGGACATCTTATGGCTCCAACATCCCTGCCAAACAGCATCAAAGTCCATGAGGATTCAGTCTGCATATATGTTTCAGCAGTCTGACATTTAAAACCTGCATCTTACAGCCTTCGCTTTAGATGCTCATCAGGTAAGCTCTGACAGCGTGTAATCCTAACTGGGGCTCCCACTTTGATTGGAAAGGAACAAGTCTGATGTCGCTTTCAAGTCAATCCCAGTGGTTTGCTCATGTATGCACACTTGTAATGTGATCTGTAAGTAAGCTGTGTGTTGGTGTCTCAGGTCTAGTCTGGATGAGAGCAAGCTGTCAGAGATGCCCCTGGAAGTGAGTTGGCCTTTCCCACAGCGCCCCTGTCTGCTCCGGAGGATCACCAGCACAGTGGTCACGGGCCTGGTGGGTTCCTACAGCCGCTTCTGGACCAGTGAGTTAACAGCATCTCAAGGGACATGGAGAAAAGCACACAGTCAAAAGCATTGCATAGCATTTGTTCGTGCACCAGTCATACAATATATATATATTTTTTTTATTACAATATATATTACACATATGGGCACAGTAATGTTTCAAGATACATTGGGGCACATTTATCAAGCTTTTCATACCAAAATGAAATTTGTATGATTTTTTTGTGAAAGGACAATTCAACTCGTAATGATTCATAACTTGTACACAGGAACATAAGAACCAAAGGATTCCATTCGTGCCACCTGTGCTCGTCCAGTTCCAAGTATCTAGCCAATGTCAAAACTCTGACAAGCTGGAACTCTTAAGACCCTGGCCTCACTACATAACCGATCTCAAGAACTGTACTCCAAACTGTTCTAATGAATCCAGCTCAACGCTTCCACACTGAAGTGCTGTTTCATATTTAGTCGGGCTTAGTGCGTCCACACGCTATTAGAATAGTTCAGTTACAGTTCCTAGCAGCTTAGTGAACAGTGGAGATTGATACAGTAGTGTCCCACCATGCACTGTATTTTATTCTAAAATAATGTGTTATGCTTTATATTAGTAGAAACACCAGTATTTTTAATCAGGTAGCATCACTTTAGACAAATTGAGCTGATTCTGTTTTCATAATTAAACTCAGAAGAGAGCTGTTAATTACAAAACAGTCTTTGTTTTTACCTTCATATCTTGCCTGCGCTTAATTGTGGTCCCTTAATTTTATTTCAAACAGAGCTGACAAATTACGTGAATTGTTCATCTCCGATCCTACTTTTAACTCGCATTTCATTTTTGCAGTCGCCTAATTTAACGTGCTTTTGTTATTTTCCCCACTACTTTAACAGAGAATGAGAGATGTCCTGACAGATTTTTTTTTTAAGCAAATAACTTAATTAACTTAATGTGGAGTGTACACTGATTGCACGTCCTTCTGGCTCTGTATTTCGGCAAACTTATCACAAAGCATTTTGGGATATTGGAGGATACACAAAAAATGTAGTTTGGATATTCCAGTATCCACACTTCTGACAAACCGCACTGCCTGCTGCGATCTAATTAGAACCGCTCTGCCTGCTGCGATCTAATTAGAACCGCTCTGCCTGCTGCGATCTAATTAGAACCGCACTGCCTGCTGCGATCTAATTAGAACCGCTCTGCCTGCTGTGATCTAAGTAGAACCTCACTGCCTGCTGCGATCTAATTAGAACCTCACTGCCTGCTGCGATCTAATTAGAACCGCGCTGCCTGCTGTGACCTAATTAGAACCACACTGCCTGCTGCGATGTAATTAAAACCGCACTGCCTGCTGCGATCTAATTAGAACCGGACTCAAGATTACCCTGAGGTGGTCTCAAGTCCGGTTCTCGAGTATGGTGTTAAACGCTACGTAGTGTGGACACAAACTGTATTTAGCACTTTTAAGCCGATTTAAAGGCAGCTAATACAGTTTAAAGGCATAGTGTGGACAGGCCCTAATTCTTCTTTCTTAATGATTAAATCGATTCATTTCTTTCAACCTAATGCCTACAATATTCCAAAAACACGAACTTAAAGGATCCTAGAATCACCACAGGAACATGTTTTAGAGTAAACTGACCTCATGAGTTGTTTTTGACATTAACAGTTTTATTTTACTTAAATAAAACACTTGAGAGAATTCCATTTTGGAATACAAACCTCAATAAATGACTAGTCGTAATGATATTAACAGCATATACAGTATAGTACCACCTGTTTAAAGATTAAAATCAGGCATACAATACAGGGATTAAATGTGTTTCAGTAACACAAGGGGCGTCTCTGGGGGCCTACATGTTCAAATGGTACCTCTTCTGCTACCGTATAATATCTCACCCCTGCAAATTAATCTATAACTATTAAATACAGTACCAACATTAGCATTGAAGACATTGATAATGATTCTAAGTTGAAACATTTGTCATTGCATTTATTAAGTTAAGGAATAAGGATATTATATAGGCCTGTGAACAAGAGGTAAGTGGGGCAGTGTGTAAAGAGATGTCCAAACAATGTTTCTCTCCCAAAAACATCCGTATTTATTAATAATAAATAAACAATAATCCGGCCCTTCTACCAGCGATGGTATCCGGGGGGCATACATCGGTTTTGCAGTCCCAAACACAAAAACACAGTACAATTATAATCCCGGTGCACAAAAGTGTGATCTGCAGACTCCAGAGTAGTGGGTTCGTGTCTGGGCGGTGCAGTGAGGGGGTGTGATCAGGGGTATGGTGCTGGCACCATGGCTGCAGAGTCCTGTCTCCTCCTCTGTCCAAAATAAACAAAACATGTAATCACAACACAAAGGCTCCGGCCGCAGATTACATTTAAGAGCAAGACGGAGAACTGACGTAGCTGCTTCCAGTTTGTACCCAGAAACTCCTCCCTCCAATCAATCCATCGCCATGGTTTCTCCAATAGAGGGCCGCCCCACAGCTGATTGCAATGGAGTCCTTCCGGGTACATGCAACTACGCGCTTCCCTTAATATGATCACCTTACGGTTTCCACCTACCATCAAGGCGGCCCATCTAGGAGTACCCCCAACCTTACACAATGCCCTTTCTGGTCGGGAGGGAGATTTACAGTTTGAATTCTTCCTCTCTCTGTCACACGGTCACATATGCACAGTTTTGAAAGAAAATGCTCTAGTAAATACACATTTGTATTTCAAGACATGTTATATGGTACTGCACTCGGTTAAAGAAACCTGTTTGCAGTCCTGCTTTCAGTTGACATATTTTAAATTGAACATACATGTTTGCTTAACGTGTTTTGTTCAAAACTGCACAACTACAGAAAAAATGCACTATCATCCTATTAAATGTCATAATATAAAGCATCTTGTGAAATAGTTTTGAAATCAAATCCCTTTGAGATATTGGCTTCGTGTTCTGTATACAATGATTCTCTATATGAAGTGAATTAGAAGAATGAACCATTTAATGGCAATAATTGTACAAAGCTGTCATACCATTAGACTCTTATCTCTGAGGCCACATCATATTTACCGGCTACAGAAACCAGACTTTGACCTCAGTTGCCAGTGTTGTCAGTGATTTACATTCAAATCAGGTCAGAAGAACACAAGGTACCTCCATGTAGCCCCAGATTCCAAACCTTTAAATAAGAACATCAGAATATTTACGAATGAGAGGAAGCCATTCAGTCTGGTTCCTCGTAGCTGATTGATCTCAAAACTTTGTCACACTGGGTCTTGAAGAGTCCTAGTGATTCTGACTCAAAATCACGACTAGGTAGCCCATTCCACCCCCTCACCACCCTCTGTATATAGTTTGTCCTTCCCTATGTGCTAAGTCTGTCTCCACTCCGCTTGTCCTGTCCTCTGGTCCTGGTTTATGTGCTGCACTTGTTGGTTCGGGTTAACTGTGTCAGCTCCTTATAAGATTTTAAAGACTTTAATCAAGCCCCCCCTAATTCTTGACTAAATAAATGCAATTCTTTCAGCCTGTTTTCGTAGCTCATTCCGTGAGCCCCAGGATTGGTCATATCAATGATACAGATGATTTTAAATGTTTTTTTTAAATTCATATTAACAAGTCATTTAATCAGAGATGCTATTTCGCCTGATGTGACGGTGGGATGTCTTTTGTATTTATTTGTTCACACAACATTTCTATTTCAATTACAAACTGTACCTGCACTTTACTTTTTTTTGGCAGCTCTGTGTGCGCAGCGAGCATCAAGAAGATGTCTTGAATACCCATAACTTTAAAAATAGTTAATTCATTTATTTATTTAATGCATCTATATAGCACTTTTTATACAAAAGTATCACAAAGCACTACAGTACATAGCAGAAAAAAAGAACAAACCACAATACATTTGTATAGCATGTCAAGACCATTTCAGTAAGATTTAAATAACAGTACACACTCAATACAAAAGCAGCAATTTTAAAGTTACATTAAAACCCACTAAGATAAGAAAGCTATTTTCTAAAAGTGCGTTTTTAGTCTTGACTTGAAAACTGTAACTGTCCCAGCTTCCCCTACAACAAAGACAGAGCATTCCATAATTTAAGAACTCTACAAGAAAAAACCCTACCTCCCATGTTGCGTTTGCTGACACTAGGAATAACCAGCAGCCCCGCATCCTGTGATCCCAAAGTGTGGTTTGGAAGGAATGGGGTCAGTAACTACTGCAAATAACAAGGTGCTAATCCATTCAGGGCCTTCTAGGATAACAGCAAAATCTTAAATTCAATTCTATACTGCTCCAGGAGCCAGTGTAAAGAGGCCAAAACAGGGGTAATGTGTTCACTTTTTCTGGTTTTAGTCAGAATTCTAGCTGCAGTATTCTGAACAAGCTGTAAGCTGTAATCACATGTTTTGGGACACCAGAAAAAAAAAGTGCGTTACAATAATAGATTCTAGATGAAACAATGGCATGCATTAGTAATGAGAGTGAGAGATAATATTTTGTGGTTCTTCTTAAATTAGATGTCAAGAGATGGTGAGGATGATCCAGAAATGTAGTCCATTTGACGTGTAACGAGCCTGCGACTTTCAAATTCAGTTAATGAATGTAGTGTTTACACCCGTTTATCTTGTCTTTGCAGAATACATGAACTATCTTACTGTCTACAACCAGGATGTCCTGTATGAGCTGATTGAGAAGCGGCCTGAGGGCACTCCACTCATCACCCTGTGTAACCACCAGTCCTGCATGGATGACCCACATCTCTGGGGTAAAACAGGGCTGCTGCTAAATTCATACAAGAAATGGAATGCATGCATTTGTCAGTTTCTATTAAAAAAAAAAAGTGTGGGTATATACAGTGCTATAAAAAAGTCTACACCCCCTTTCAAATTTTTCACCTTTTGTTGCCTTATAGATGGAATTTAAGTGCATTAAAAAAAATATATATATTTGTCTACACATCCTACCCCACAACTTCCAAGTGAAAAATATATTATAGAAATGTGTAGAAAATTAATTAAAAATAAAAACTGAAATAGCTTGTTTGGATAAGTGTCCACCCCTTGTAATAGCAATCCTAAATTAGCTCAGATGTAACCAATCACCTTCAAAAATCATACATTCAGCAGTTCCTGTAGGTTCCCTCTGCTGGGTAGTGCATTTCAAAGCAAAGACTCAACCATGAGCACCAAGGCGCTTTCAAACGATCTCTGGGACAAGGTTGTTGAAAGGCACAGATCAGGAGATGGGTATAAAAAATATCAAAGGCCTTGAATATCCTTTGGAGCACGGTCAAAACAATTATTAAGAAGTGGAAGGTGTATGGCACCACCAAGACATTACCTAGATCAGGCCGTCCCTCCGAACTGGATGACCGAGCAAGAAGGAGACTGATCAGAGAGGCTACCAAGAGGCCAATGGCAACTTTGCAAGAGCTACAGGCTTTTATGGCCTAGACTGGTCAAAGTGTGCATGTGACAACAATATCGCAAGCACTCCACAAATCTGGCCTGTATGGTAGGGTGGCTTTTGACTTTAAGGGGAATGCAGTTTCCATTCTGCTTGCCAGTATTTACAGGGCTCTAAGACTGCCTACTAGTAGAAATACTTACGATGGAAGTTGTTTAACCTTCAGTGGAACTATCATACAGTATATGGGAAAACACTTCAGAATCTCAGGATGCAATGTATATTCCACCCGGAATTCATATTTTGTATTTGTAAACCAGTGTGTGCGGATCACTAGATGTGTTTTACCTTGTTTAGGTATCTTGAAGCTGAGGCATCTTTGGAACTTCAGCAAAATGAGATGGTGAGTGAAACAGAACTAAAACATGTCATTTCTAAACTGGCTGGAAACACACAATATCATGGCCTGTAAACTTCTAATATGATAAACCAGAAGGCTACTATTGAAAAGCAAATCTGTAGGAACAGATGACAGCTGCAGTGTGCCAAAAGTGGATTAGCTCTTTGGGATTCCACCTACATTAAATGACAGATAACAGTAGTTTAGGTTGGTTTAAAAGGACTATGATAAGATGAATGAGAATTGTGTAAATAAACTCTGTAAAGAGAAGAATTGATGAGCATCTTTTAATTGCCATATTGATAAATTGGGTTTAAAGTTTGAAGCTAAATTTGGTTTTCAATTGAGGAACAGGGAGGCTTGTTCCCTGTCTAGCAGGTTCAAGGCAGTGACTGCTGCAGCTCTCCTGTTTTAGGTTATGTTGATTATATTTACTAGTGTGCTTGTAGCAGTCTATATATAAATTAATTGTACTGTATAATCCACTTGGCAGTCTGGAGTGATCCACTTTGACACAGCGTTGTCATGTATTCACAAAACTAGGCTGGCTATCAAAACCGGAAGCTTGTTCATTGGAATTGTTTTGTGTTTAAGGTTTTTAAAGACTTGGTACCTCCCTATCTGAGTGCTCTGGTAGAGAAGACTGGAACTGGCTATAGTTTACACTCTGTAGTCACAGCTACCTTTGCTGTGTCCCATGTTGTCCGCAACTCAGCGCTGTATTTTTAAACATATTGCAAACTCTTGAAAGGTTTCATCACGCATCATAGGTCATACTGTGTTTACTCGGTGTACTCTACAGGAGAGAAGTACCTTCTACTGATCACACTCCCTCCTGCAAGAATTGATGGTTTTCTGTTCCCACAAAATGCCACTCATTTCAATTACCAGCATTGTTGCAGGAGGGAGCGTGATGTGGATACACTGTGATATTTAGAAGAAACATTTTCTTTCTCCTGTCGAACGTTCCAAAGTAATATTGGAAAGAAAGTAATCCCCTAGTTGATTTATTATTATTATTTATTTCTTAGCAGATGCCCTTATCTAGGGCGACTTACAATTGTTACAAAATATCACCGTACAAAGAATCATATTATAAAATATCACATTACAGAATATCACATTACAGATAAGAGCAGTTATAAAGTACAATAAAATCAGTAGCAAATAAGAGCAAAATGAAGAATACAGTAAATAATTACATTTAAGAGTGAGTTTGACTGTTACAATAAAAAAATATTTGCTTATACGAGTAAAGTCCAGCACGATAAATGGATGAGAATGATTTCAAATAAGAGCAATTACACATGAATACAGATACCTGTAAGAGTAAAATCAAGTAAAAGATACAAGCTGATGCAAGTACTGGTACAATTGAGTGCCATATAGTTCAGTATAGTGGAGAGTTGTGAGGTTTACAGATGCTGTCTGAACAGGTGTGTCTTGAGGAGGTGCTGGAAGGTCGTCAGGAATCGATTGAGCAGTCCTGATATCTGTGGGTAGGTCATTCCACCGCTGAGGGGCAAGGATAGAGAAGGAGTGGGCTGTGGAAGTGGGGGAGTGGAGGGGCGGGGGGGGGGGTTACAGCTATTCTGCCAGTGGCGGAGGGGGCGAGATGGTGTGTAGGGTGAAATGATAGTCTGGAGATAGGAGGGAGCAGAAAGGTTGAGACACTGAAAGATGAGTACAAGTTTTGAATTGGATGCAAGCAGCGATAAGGAGCAGCGGTGTAGCATGGGACAAACAAGGAAGAGAAAAGACAAGGCCAGCAGTAGAGCTTTGAGCTGGAGCAGACGGATAGCAGAGGCAGGAAAGCTGGCCTAGTCAAGACGGGACAGTACCAGAGCCTGAACTAGGAGCTGCGGGAATAGGTGCACTAGGTTAGGGTTAGGGTGAGCTGGCACTTAGTGCTGTTGCACTACGTTAGGGTTAGCTGGTGCTGAGTGCTGGCACACTAGGTTAGGGTTAGGGTGAGCTGACACACTAGGTTAGGATTAGGGTTAGGGTGAGCTGGCGTTGAGTGCTGGCCCACTAGGTTAGAGTTAAGGTGAGTTGGTGCAGCAGGTTGCCGTCAGTGCTTATATACTGCCCTGGAGGTCAAGAGCTGTGTGAAGATCTGATCCTTTGACTGCTAGCCTGCATGCAGCGTTAACTAATTTCCTTCTGATATGTGCTAATAAAAAAATAACTAAATTAGTAAAATTATGGACACAGCAAAGGTAAAGTCATGTGTTTCTTGTAAACACTGCAGGGAGTTCCAGAACACTTTTCATATTTATCACCAGATTTAACCTTTCTTGTAAATATGTTTTTGAGATGTTTTTTCGTTTTTCCAGGGCGCTGGCAGCAGCCGATATCTGTTTTACAAAAGAGGCCCATTCAAGGTTTTTCAGCATGGGGAAATGTGTACCTATCTGCAGAGGTAATCTCATTTTATGACTGACTTCTCATTTGTTTTGAAACTAGCTGACTCTTAGATCCCCAGTACTGTGTTAAGAGTCATCAGGATAATCACAGCAGGCAAATAAGAATGAAGGATGTAGGACTGAACTTCGGGAATTCTAGGGTAGCTTTAATATTTCGGTGGCTTTCAGATTATTTTTCTGGACAGTGCTATCATCATATACAAAACAAGAATAAAATATTTGTGGAATATTAGGTAGTAGAGCTTAAAGGTCAGCTATTAAAGGCTGAGGGAACTGAATTTACTTAGCCGAGAACAAAGAAGGGGGTGGGGACTTGTTTGAAGTCTTGAAAAATTTTAAAAGGAGTAGACATAGCTAACCAGAACCAATACTTTAAGCGCAGTACAGAAGCCAGGACCAGAGGACACAGTAGGGTCCTATGTTGAGTAATTACATTATGAAAACATAGGGCCTGCTTCTGATGTCAGCATTTTTATGTGCGCTTTTGGAGGGGGTCTTGTAAAAGAACACGCTGGGTACGCTTGCTGTAATTGATGATCATTTTGGATGATCCTTAATAGGTTTGATTGGTTTTTTTAATATTTGATTGTTTTATTCATGTAACTTGTTTCTTCTGCAAGGTTCCCCCAGTGTGTGTGTCTTGTTTAAATTGGCCACTTTTACATTAGATCTTTACAGGGCAGATCCTTTTATTATGTAACTTGGCCCCTTTTGTACTTCTGACATGTTTATGTGGCTGGTCCCTTTAGATGAATCTGCTGTCTCTGTGATTCTCAATGCTGTGAGTTTTCTAGAATGTAAAGTTCCACACAGGTAACCCATACAGTACACCTGCAGGTGGGGCAGGTGGGGCAGGCAGAGATGAGACCAGAAGGTTAGCCCACATTCTTGTTAACCCACATTCCTTTCCCTTATGAAGCCAATTTGAGCTCCCCTTGTGGTTTGGCACTGACTAGCAGTCATGAGCTGATCTCTGTTCTCAGGTGACGGTGTTTATCAGAAAGGCATGGATTTTATTTTGGAGAAGCTCAACAGAGGTGAATGGGTGCATATTTTCCCAGAAGGTAATCAAAAGCTGAAAGCTGGTTTCCAAGTCATTTAAGCCTATATTAATATTCATTTGAAAGGATTATAACTGGTGCTGGGATAAATATTCAAATATGTATTTACTGGCCAACATGTAATTTATGCAAAAGACAGAAATGCTTAAATGACATAAATAATCGCAGATTGTGTCAGTCAGCGGTTCCTACCGTCCCAGACACTAAACAGTGACCACGCCAGACCCGTGCACACACACACACACAGAAAAAAACGAACAAAACAAAATTGTTGCGTTCCAGTTTAGTGAAAATGAGTGGTGATCAAAACCTCCAATGTGAGAACTCACTTTGTTTATAGTTAGTTAAACATAGCACCTTGTTTCTTTTAATTTTCATTTATGTCAAGTATTATCAGAAATAGCCAACCAATATAATTCTCAAAAATTTCCAAACACAAATAAGCTAGCACCCCAAGTCCATAACTAAACAAAACAAAATATCAAGATGCAGCATCTACCGAGCGTCGCTTGTCTGCAGGTCATCTTGTTTACATTAATTGCCCCACCCCTTGGGAAGAGCGAAATGGGGGAGAGAATACAGATCTAAAAATAGCACACCAATACAGAAACACATATCAAGACAAAAACAAGAATATTATAACAAGATACAATAAACTGTTTAAACTAAAATGTCAAGGAAATAATATGACTTAATTAAATACAAGTTCTAGTCCTAGGGGGAAATGCCATAATATGCACTTGATCTTACTCAAACAACTCTTTATCGGCAGCAGTATCCCATGCTGCCATCTTGTTAGCGGTGGCTAAGTGTAGGCAAGTAGTAGATCTTTCCAAAAGAATGATGTCATGTAAATAGTCCAACCAGACAGAAGTAAAGAAGAATGACGGCTCCACCAAACCCTTCAGGATAGTTTTCTTGGCTGACGTTAAAAAGCCTCCTAGATTGCAAAGAGTCATCAGCCAGCAAAAGCACCTCACGTGAAGCGGACATGACCACCCCCACTAGAGAACCCATAGTAGATACAGCAATCTACCAAAAGGTAACAATTTTAGGAACTCCCAGAACATATGCAAGTATGTGCCCGTCACTACAAAATGCCCACCTATCCAAATCTAACTGTATTTTACATCATACTACCAACATTTCCTTCCCTAATTGATGGCAGCATCTTATAATTATTTATGCCCAGATATGTAAAACTGTCTGTGCAAGTAAGACTAGGTGCTAAGGTTATAAGTAACGGATCTGTAGTAAGTAGATTTAAGGGCAACAAAGCAGGTTTAGACCAATTGACCAGAAAAAGAACCAAAAAAAAAAATCAAACAACTGCAATGCATTGGGAGGGAATTAGATATAGCTGCAAGATATAAAAATACATCATCCGCATACAGGGATATATGGTGTTATATGGTGATTGTAATCACCATGCTTACAGTGTTGATTACAATCACCAAGGTTACAGTGAAATGGCAGAGGAGAGGACTGACAGCCCTGTCTGGTTCTTCTTGCCAGAGAAAACTGAGCAGAAATCACTGATCCAGTTAAAACGCAAGCAGATGGAGTGCTGTACAGCGTGCGAATCATATCGATAAAGGGAGCACCAAAGTCAAAACGCTGCAGTACAGCCCACAAATAATCCCATTCCACTCTGTCAAAGACTTTTTCAGCATCTAATGACAGAACAGTAGAGGACGAGGGCGATCCCTCTGCCAAATCTATAACATGAAGCAAATGATGCAAATTATGAGCAAGCCTGCCTTTCATAAACTCTGTCGAATCGTGGTGATTTAAGGAGCCAATACATGAGTCAAATTGATGGACTAAACACTTACGTTTTTATGTCTGCATTCAAGACAGTCAGCGGACGATGGCTAGAACATTCTAAAGGATCCTTCCCCCTTTTTCAGTAGAAGAGAGATCAATGCATACTTCTGCTCTCTGTGAAAGGAGCCGATTTCTAATGAATAGTGAATTGACTTTAGAAGGAGGGGGCCAATCTGCTTCCATAATAATAACAGAAGTTTCGGTGGCAAACCGTCCAATCCCAAGGCACGACCCTACTCATTGCACGCACAATCTCCTCCAGCTCCTCTAACATCAGAGGCGTGTCTAGCATTGAAACTTGATGAGGAGGTAGTTGGGGTAGATGTGTAAAGTCACTCCAGCCAGGAAACCACCCTTCCTATTGTGTCTTAGATTGCATCCATAGAGGCAAATATATATATATAATATATAGATATATATATATATATATATATACTGTATTCATACATACACACACACACACACTGTTTATCTTATTTATTTTAAGGTGTAGTTAATGTCTTGTGCAGGTCAGTAAAGGTCATATTGATCAGATCCATAGATTCAGTACATTCATGAATGTTTCTTGTATCTTCCAGGAAAGGTGAACATGACTCGGGAGTTTATCAGACTGAAATGGGGTAAGGGTTCCCTGTGAGAGGAATGTGTGAGGAGGAGGGATTTCATTGCAGATGTAGCTTGGTTTAATATAATTGCACCCTAGCTAGGAGCTTTAACTGTAACAAATCAATTCAAGGTGTTACATTTTGTTTTTGTTTGTTTTAGGCATTGGACGTCTCATAGCAGAGTGTAATTTAAATCCAGTAATTCTGCCCCTTTGGCATGTTGGTAAGTTGCACTCTTTTTCAAGCCTGTTTTCCCTCTTTGTATTACACATTGCCTTCACTGCTAGGACTGATTGCCCCTGAATGTCACTCGTAAACTGTTGCAAAGTTAACAGTAATCAAACCCTGTTTGAATAGCAAATTGAAATGTTTTCAACATATTTCTGATAGTTTTGATTATTTTTTTTTTACTCACACATCATAGGTAAGGGTCTACCTAATTTGCGATTTCACGGAAATCTGGAAATTGAAGGGTCACTGCGAAGTGCGTCTCTTTTAGGGGTCATTGCGTACCAGAGAGAACCCCCCCCCCCCCCCCACTAATTTAAATGAACTACTGCACACTGGAAGGGATGCAATATGTATACTTATAATGTAGATAGGTTTTTTATTATTCCTTCGCCGTCCTGTGCAAAAAACGTCCTTAGTGTGGCAGGGCAAATCCCAGCTTGTAAAAATTGTCTTGGTGGTTGGCAGGGATAGGGTTAATTTCTGTCCCTGCCAGATAAATGTGGGTGTGTGGCAATGTAATTGTTTTATTTAATTTAATTGATGTCACATGCCTGTAATTAGCAGGCAGGTATTTAATAGGAACCAAATGTTTGTACTGGACAGTCTGTGTGAAGGCCCGAGGCTGTCGGTAAAGAGAACAAGGTGCTGTGTGAACCCGTGGGTTATAAGTGTTGGTTACTGGTAAATGGCTTAGCCATCCAGTTATAGTTAGTTGAAGAAGTATAGCTTAGTACTGCATGTGGGAGCTAGGTTTTGTTTTGTTTGGTTTATTTTGTGTGAAAATAAAAGTGCACGAAAGTGCGTAACTGAGTCTGGGTCTGCTGCTTCAGGATGCAAATGAGCCGAGCGCAGAGAGGCTACGTTACATTAGACAAATAACATTTAAAAAAAATACTCCAAAGATGTAACTTTCTTGTTTACTGTTCACATGACAAAGATTTTTTTAATCAGCCTATCAGTGTGTCTATACCTGTTACTGACTGTACAGAAGGGGGTGGGACAAAGTCAGTTATTGCATTGTTATTTTGATTTAGGTTGCTAAAATCTAGATTTCAGCATTGGAGGTAAAATACCAAAAATGGGCAACAACGCAAACAAAAGCTAAGTATATTTCGGCTGAGGATTGTGTCAAGAAATATCTCGAAGAAACTTTACTTGCAGATGCAGGTTAATTGTTTTGCACATCTTGTAATGTGACTTTGGAGAAAATACAATCGATCACTATTTAGCTTCAGAATCACACATTATATGAAAGGCTACTACAGAGGCTGCAAAACAGAACGTAAAACAAATCACAGCTTTCAGAATTCTTGTCGGTTGTAGCCAAGTTACACCAGCACTACAGGTACGATCTAGCACAGCCACCTCACTTTAAACAACCTGCTGCTTACTTTTTAAATGCATTTTGAATGTTAGACTCGAACTGGCATGTTTTCTTTCTTTTGACTCGGTACTAATAAAATCAATTCCTGGATCGGACAAACAGCCTGACAACGAACGTGCTGCATATATGGCCTTTATTAAAGAATGCCAGATGCCCTTGAGGGTAACTGAGTTTTGGGACTATTTGTCATCAATTTCCACATATGTATAACTTGGCAAAGCTTTGCCTTACACTTCCAACCAATTCAGTGGATGCAGAACATGCAGTCTCTATGTATGGGCAAGTATTCACAACACAGAGACAGAGAATGTCAGCAGCAGCTGCTGGGGGGTTGTGCATGCTTGCCGTTAACAAATGACACCTACTCAGTTTTAGTAAGGAAGCAAGTATCACTATTTTTAGGCTTTTATAGTGCTCTGAAATATTATCTACTTAGGTCTAGTTAAAGTTTAAACAGTTCTGCAGAATTCTAATTTTACTCCATAACTTACCCAGGAAAAATATATAAATTCTCTACAGTTTAAGTAGCCCCCTAATCATAGGTAAATAAAAGGGGAATTTTTTTTTTTTTTTCAACTATTATTCTCTTAACTTTAACGTTCGCCAGGAGAAAGATAATTTTTCTTCTAAACACTACAGTGTATACAGATCATGCTCCCTCCTGCAACAATGCTGCTGATTGAAATGAGTGCTGTATTGTGGGAACAGGAGGGAGCATAATCGGATACACTGCGATCCTTAGACATTTTTACCATGTTGAAAATATATGGAGAGCCTCGTTTTTGTAAAATGTTCCCAATCTTCAGACAGACTACTGGTCTGTAGGTACTGTTCTGAGTATAAGAAGGGGTCTATAGGTACTGTTCTGAGAGTATAAGGAGGGGTCTGTAGGTACTGTTCTGAGAGTATAAGGAGGGGTCTGTAGGTACTGTTCTGAGAGTAGAAGGAGGGGTCTGTAGGTACTGTTCTGAGAGTATAAGGAGGGGTCTGTAGGTACTGTTCTGAGAGTAGAAGGGGTCTGTAGGTACTGTTCTGAGAGTATAAGGAGGGGTCTGTAGGTACTGTTCTGAGAGTATAAGGAGGGGTCTGAAGGTACTGTTCTGAGAGTAGAAGGAGGGGTCTGTAGGTACTGTTCTGAGAGTATAAGGAGGGGTCTGTAGGTACTGTTCTGAGAGTATAAGGAGGGGTCTGTAGGTACTGTTCTGAGAGTATAAGGAGGGGTCTGTAGGTACTGTTCTGAGAGTATAAGGGGTCTGTATGTACTGTTCTAGGGGTATAAGGAGGGGTCAGTATGTACTGTTCTGGGGGTATAAGGAGGGGTCAGTGTGTTCTGTTCTGGGGTTATAAGGAGGGGTCAGTATGTACTGTTCTTAAATACGTGCGTGTCATTTATCCATGTACGTATTGTAGGCCATAGGGATTTCTGAAGCATGTGACACCATGGATACTGCATTATACATGTTTATACAGATTACAAAGACCAGTACTTCACGATACAAGTTAGAGGCTGGTATGAGCTTTTAGAACATGTTTTAAGTTCTACTTGTTCTCACAGGCATGAACGACGTCCTTCCTAACGAGCCTCCGTACATTCCACGATTCGGACAGGTAAGATCCGCCGTCTCAAATATGTAGTTTTATAGGAACATGTGTTTTTATTTTGAAACGGACATCTAGTACTACTCTAGGCTAAAGAAAGTTCTGAGTTTGCTTACCTTGCCTTCCAGGAAGTCTGTTACTGCTTTAGTTCCTTGGTCATTTCACCCCAGCAGCGTCTTCTAGGTCATGTTACTGGCTGAAAGCATGTCAGTCAATAGGGGATGAAGCTGATTGGTTATTGAAAAGAAAGAAGTCAGTGAAGGGGTGGGAACAATTTCACGCTCCAGGAGACCCAAGAAGTACAAGACAGTCTAAAAGCATGGCTTGCAAACAGAGATTTCGTTAAACTGGCATAGTACCAGATATCATGTTTTTAAATGATAATACTAAAATATTTGTTTCTTTCAAAAATGCACATTTTAGACTATATAATGAATGGATGTGCGTGGCAGAGAGAATTCATGTAACTTATTTGTTAGCTACAGTTACTTTAAGTGACCTGGGCACGTGGTAAGAAATAATGGTCTTGAATGGATAAGAGGGTAGGTGGCTCAGAGAGGTGCGTGTATGGAATGGGTTATTAGCCATGTTTTTGATGCTAAATCATTTAAGATCCTTTAAGATCAGCTTCCAGGAACCAGACAATCACTGATGAGCTGAACAGCCTCCTTTCATTTGGTACCATGTTTACTAAAATATTTTTTTAGATGAGCCCTTGTAGCAAGTAAGATACCTGCATATTGTCTACATTACATTTAATTTCATGTTGTTTTCTGTTCTAGAGAATAACCGTTTTAGTTGGAAGACCTTTCACTTTAAAGCATCTTGTGGAATCGTTGAAATCTGAGAACAAAACTCCAGTAAGTATTACAATGTAAACACACACTGGAATATCTTTTCTACAGGAGAAGCGGTCTAGCAGTGTAGCATGTCACACTAACTGTCTATCAGTGTATCAGAGTCTTTCCTAACTTTCTCTCTGCCTGCAGCATCTGTCTTTCTTAACTTTCTCTGTCTGCAGACGGAGATGCGGAAAGCAGTGACAGATTTTATTGAAAAGGAGTTCCGCAGTCTGAAAACTCAAGCCGAGGCCCTTCACCAGCGCTTCCAGACCAATGGCCGATAGCAGGATGCAGACCTGTGTGTGTGTGTGTGAGTGAGCGAGTGTGAGTAGAAGTCTGTCTGGCATCGGTGAAAGCACTCCTGGAAAAAGAGGATGCACTCGAAATCTTTAAAGTAATTGTAGCTCTCAAAATAATTCTGTAAGTCTTACACATTATGCATGTTCATTAGCTATGTAGGCCTTGCAGTTTTTGAAGAAATACATTCATTTTATAACAGAAAGCTGGTACAGTACCGCACTAGGTTTAAAGAAAGCTGACTTGTCTTGTCTTCCAGGAAGTCTATTGCTGTTTTACTTCCTTGGTCATTTCAGTCCAGCTAACAGCATATTACTGACTGAAAGCGAAAGCAGCATATTGTTTATTGACAGGAAAGAAGCCAGTGAAGGGGAGGGGACAAATTCACCCTCCCGGTGACCCAGGAAGTGTGTAACAGTCTAAAAGCATGGCTTGTAAATAGATATTTCTATAACATTTGGAGAACACCAGATATCAGGTTTAAAATAAGAATACATGGTAGCTAAAACATTTTTCTTATGTGTTTACAGAACTTCACAAGACCTATATAATGAATGGCTGTGCCTGGTGGAGAACGTTAATGACATATTTTATTAGTTAAAATTACTTTAGAGTTTAAATTAGTAATATTATTGTCACCCGATTGCATATGTTACACTTTTTCATATATCTGCAGACCCGCTCATTCAATCATGAGGAAACTTCCTAAGGACCTTTTGTGGAGGCTGTCTGTCTGCCACGCGTACATTTTTACAAATATCTGCTTAATGAACTGTAAACAGGGTATTCTTTAGCACAAGTTTAAAGAGTGTCCGTTTCTGACTGGCTGTACATCCATGTGTCAGGTCTGTGTTTTTACCTGTAGGTGTTTTTATTCAGCTGTGATGATAGAACACTTTGAGCTCAAGTTATTGAGGGTTGTGGAATCTGGGATGATATAGAGGCAAGTAGATAGTGGGATGCACTTCTTCATGCTAGTGATAGCTGTAGCTCTATTTTGATGCTGGGGCTTTGTGTTCCTACAGTGACTGGGATATAATGAACCCAGTTGGAAGGGAGCTTGGGCTGGACAAAAGCACCAGTTCTTGAACAGTAACAGTTATAGAAACCTATGTCATTTTAGCTTGTTAAAAGAATTATAATGTTTTCTGTTTTTATGATTGAATTCAGTGCCAATGGAAGCTTAATTAAGACAGCATTGTCATTTCTCAATTTAAACCAGTTACTGCCAGCTGCCTTGGAACAGTACAGACCACAAACTGTGATTTTCATATAGCCAGTCCCCTGGCCCAGGCATCACAGAGCCTGCCTCAGTCAGTCACCTGGACCGTGCCATCACAGCTATATTCTCTGATTCGCTATATCATGTTTGATTTATAATATAAATGTAATCCTTTTGGAACAGTCATTTTAATAGCTGTACTGGCACAGGGACCATTTGAGATACTGACTTGATGTGCAGGGTTATGTCAAACCTGTAAGCTCAAGGGTCTCTGATAATGACACCGACCTCTGATCCAGCAGAGCTGCCACATTGAATAGGCTTTTCAGGATTCCTGGTGGAGATGACACATTTTGAGATTGTCTTCACATTGATTCTCTTCATCAATTTTGCTGATAATAACTGAAAAATAAAGCAACTGAACTTTACAACCACTGCTTTATTATTCCTTGTACTTCATGTTTACAAGCCATTCTTTCTGAGGTGCCTTTCCTTTTAAGAAAGTTTACGAATGAGAGGCCATTCAGTCCATCTCCGCTCGTCCAATTCCTATACATATATCTGTTATTTTTTTTCAAGTAACAAAATTACATTGGACTAGCAGTTTCCAAGATGTAGCCAAGTAGATAGCAATGTCCTGTGCTCTAATGGCCTTCTGCAAAGGAATGTCCATACCAAGTTTTATCACAGTTAAATGAAAGGTAGACCTAATGTATGTGAATATGTAAGTGTGGTGTGGTTAGAGACATGTGAAAAGTTGCAGACCTTTCTTATTCAATGCTGCTAAGTTGCAAACTGTATTCAGCAACATTTACTAACTGGCTGCCAAACATGGTAATTAGAGTCCTGACTTATATTTGCCTATCTTCCCAGTAAGTTGCAAACTGAAGGACAGGTTTATAAGATGGGGATTTTTGCAGCCAGAAATGAAATCGATACAGTACTATGCAGCTGTTTCACCTGTTCTAGAACTGCAGCATACATTTGCAGAACTTGTCTACTGCCACATTCTGTGTTTTCATGTGAATCCTGTGTAACCTCAGGTTTGATTCACAAAGAATTAGACAAGTTATTGCTGCAAATTTGCCCTTTGGTAGTAGTTATATTAAAGTCTACACCCCCTTGAACTTTTTTTACATTTTGTTGTGTCAGTGCCTCAGAGTTTCATGCATTTAAATGAGGATTTTTTTCCCACATATCTACATACCATACTCCACACTGTTAAGGGGGAAAAAGTTTATATATATATATATATATTAAAAATACAAAACTGAAAGATCATAATTGGATACCAACTTTGCACACCTAGATTTGGCAATATTTGACCATTCTTCTTTACAAAACTGTTCACGCTCTGTCAAGTTCCTTGGGGAGCGATGATGGACAGCAATCTTCAAATCATGCCACAAATTTTCAATTGGATTTAGGGTGGGGCTCTGACTGGGCCACTCAAGGACATTTACCTTTTTGTTCCTTAGCCACTCCAATGTAGCTTTGGCTGTGTGCTTTGGGTCGTCGTTGTGCTGAAAGGTGAACTTCCATCCCAGTTTCAGCTTCCTTGCAGAGGGCAGCAGGTTTTCCTCAAGGACTTCTCTGTACTTTGCGCCATTCATTTTCCCTTCTATCCTGACAAGTGCCCCAGTCCCTGCCAATGAGAAACATCCCCATAAGATGATGCTGCCACCACCATGCCTCACAGTAGGGATGGTGTCCTTTGGGTGATGCGCTGTGTTGGATTTGCGCCAAACATAACACTTTGCATTTAGGCCAAAAAGTTCCATTTTAGTTTCGCCAGACCACAAAACTTTTTGCCACATGACTACAGAACAGCCTGAGTGTTTTCTTTTTTTGCATACTCCAAAACAGCATTCAAGGTGGGCTTTCTTGAGTAATGACTTCTTTCTTGCCACCCTACCATACAGGTCAGATTTGTGGAGTGATTGGGATGTTGTTGTCAAATGCACACTCTGACCATTGTCTTGGCCATAAAAGCCTGTAGCTCTTGCAAAGTTGCCATTGGCCTCTTGATAGCCTCTCTGATCAGTCTCCTTGCTCTACCATCCAGTTTGGAGGAACAGCCTGATCTAGGCAGGGTCTTGGTGGTGCCATACACCATCCACTTCTTAATAATCATCTTGACCGTGCTCCAAGGGATATTCAAGGCCTTTGATATTTTTTATACCCATGTCCTGGTCCCTTTCAACAACTTTGTCACAGAGTTCTTTTGAAAGTGCCGTGGTGCTCATGGTTGAGTCTTTGCTTTGAAATGCACTACCCAGCATAGGGAACCTACAGGAACTGCTGAATTTATCCTGAAATCATGTGAATCACTAAAATTTAACACAGGTGGAGGTCACTTAACTTGGTGTGTGCTTTTGAAGGCGATTGGTTACACCTGAGCTAATTTAGTATTGCTATTACAAGGGGGGTGGACACTTATCCAACCAAGCTGTTTCAGTTTTTATTTTTAATTAATTTTCTACAAATTTCTAGAATATATTTTTCACTTGAAGTTGTGGGGTAGAATGTGTAGATAAATGAAAAAAAAAAAACTATTTTAATGCATTATATTTCCAGGCTGTAAGGTAACAAAAGGTGAGAATTTTGAAAGGGGGTGTAGACTCGCCGAAGAGGCCCATCTGTTATTTATAATATATGGATACCCATGTGATGCTAATATTAATGAAGACGAAGTTCAGCAGTACAGTTGTTTTTTTTTTTAATGTATTGTTTCAATGCTGCACAAAGGTTCTGTGTCATTATGTGTTAGTGCTTCAGCTTTATTTTGCCTTTACCTTGTTTTAATTTCCCGTTCCTCTCCAGTTTCTCTGAGATACAAATGTACCAGCTTTACATCATTTTGTTGATCATTAATGTACATTTCTGGTGTTGTCTAGAGATTGAAAACAAGACATTTTGTGTTTGAATTGAAAGTGATGGTCTCGAGGAGTCAAATGGGTCAAAGTTCAAGTATATTTTCCTCTAGAGGAATGATCACTTTTTGACATCACTACTGTGGTATTATGCCTTTTTTTTCCCCCCCGAAATACTCAGGATGCAAATATAGCCTTCATCCATATGTGTGTATATATATATATATATATATATATATATATATATATATATATATATATATATACACACACACATTGTATGGATGGTCTGCAGTTTCTTGCAATTAAAGGGCCCTCTATATCTCTCAGCCAGCATGGTTGTATCCTGTCTGTACAGTCCTTGTTAAAGCACATGAAGTGTTTAAAAGTGAATCACACTGCAGGATGAAAGGGTTCATTTGGGCCAATTATTAGACATCTACCTCGCAAGCTGAAATGACACTATTCAAACTTATGTGGAAAGAATTTTGAAACTTGTTATTTATTTAAAAAAAAAAAAATAAAAAAAATTTAAAAAGTATGGTGCTTGCTGTGTTTTTTGTATGCGGCGTTGCATTTCCCTTATAAAAGTGTCCCAAGTAAAAGCATAGCAAAGTGTAATAAATCATAGTGAAGGCATGGTAAAGCCCAGAGAGGTGTGGTAAAGCATTATAAACTATACTAAGTACATAAGATAATTTTTGGAAAAGCATGGTAAATGACTGCCTGTTTACCACCTTTAGCTTATTAGGGCTCTCAGCACAAAAAGGTCGGGTTTCTGTGATTTTTTTTATTTTATTTTATTTTATTTTATTTGGCATATTCAATGTAAAATCTGTTGAAATACAGGTGAAATAAAAATTAATGTTCTAGGTAAATACTCACGATTTCAATGCTAACATGGCGACTACAGAGGTAGAAAAAGTATCTACAATTATGATGTTCCTGTAAAGAAAGTTGGTATCAATCAAAACTCAGTGATGGATTGATGTTAGTGTTAAAGTAACTGGATTTTCTGTAAGTGTAACTATACTTACTAAACCTCTCTCATACAAATCGGATTCACTCCTGCGTTTCCAGTTGCCTCTTCTGCTGCCTACAGCTCTGGCCAATGGTCTTGCATCGCCCTATAGAATTCACTGATTGTGTTTCATAAAGAATAATGTTACGTTAACATATTTAATTACATAACGCTTTGTAGTTTTCCATATACTTAACAAGAAACTGACAAATTGAAAACATTTTGAAGTATAACATGCAATACTGTACTACTATTATGGCTTCTGGTAGACTTGTCTGATATCATTTTGTAGTTTTTATTATTACATGAAGTTTCATTCCTAAAATTCCAGGTGATGCAAACCTTTTAGCCATAGTTGTTTACTGTACCCTTCTTCAGTATTATTTTGTATAATTTATTAGGCTTCCATTCTGCCTGTCTCTCTACTCAGTGTATTATTATGTAATATGACTTCAATTTTGTACACTGCAGTTTTATATATATATATATGCGTGTGTGTATGTGTGTATCGCTACAAATATAAGATGATTACATAAAAATTACAAAATATATATTTAAAAAAAAAAAAAAACACACACACACAAAATAAATGGCATTCTACGAGTATCTGCATTACCCTGACAGCTCAGTGACGTGTCTCATTTCAAACTTATATTGGCCAGAATGTAGAAGGTATCGGTGATTTCTGTCAATCCTTTTTATTTACATCAGAGAAGCACAAAACAAAAAAATACGTTATGTTCTTGGAATTTTATTTTAAAAATCCCTTCCAGTACATTGTTTTGTAACACCGACAGCAGAAAATAAACCAATGGGTCATTCAATTGCACGATGGGCACAATGCACCACTGAGGTGTTATATAATATAACACTGAGGTCCACATCTATAAAGCCGGGGGAGTGTCCCGTCCACTGACAGCTAAGGCTAACAATGAGCATTCAGAATGGAGTCTTCTGCGCCAATGGGTGCTCAGAAGGCGGTTCCTGACTCACATGACAGTGAGCCGGTGACGGACCGAGTCACCAGAGACTGCTGTGAGAGGAAAGGAAAGATGGCGGATGTGAAGACGGAAAGCGGAGCAGGGATGGTGTTATTTTCTGTTTTTTTCACCATTTTGTCTCTGGGGCAGTGCAGTGACCAGGTTCCCGTGATTATCTGGTCAAGCGAAAGGTAAGCTTTTTTTTTTTTTATGGTAGTTTTCTGCGAATTGCATGATGAAGACGTTTTCAAACAATTTGGTGCCGCAACCATCCCTCCTCGCTTGAATTTTTCTTACTGCATTGACAATAACGTGTTATTAAGTTTAATTACGCGTTACTTATCATAAAATAAAGCGTTCATTTGATTTTTCATTTCTAAGTAGTCGTTAATGTTTGTCAGTGTGTTATCGAGTCATCGATATTGTCTGAGCTCTTTACATTAAGTGAATATAACCATGACGTTCAGCTTTACAGTTGTATGGTGTTTATTAATATTGTACTCTTATTTTGTAGACGTTTAACTCAAGCCAGGTAGGTAGCCGATGTGCCTGTGTGTGTACTGGCACCTTGTTAAAGTTTATTATTATTATTATTATTATTATTATTATACAATTTATAACATTGGGTTTCTGAGATGAACAATGTATGCTTAGTAAATTTTTTGAAGGATCACTATGGTACAATTTTTTTTGGTTAAGCTTTAATATGCTATTTTAATAACTAAAGTGAAAATACAAATTATGAATTTGTTTATGAAATGTAGGTGAAAACGTTACTGCGTATTACCTTTCAGATCTGTTAATTGAGCATCTGATGTAGTAGCCACTAGAGGCCGCTAGAGGGTGCAAAATAAATTAAAACAACACTCAAACACAAAATTCTACTAAATTTCATATCCTTGACCTTTATTATATTTTAAATAAAAAAAGTGAAACAAAATACTGCTGTACCGTTTAATATATACTAAAACTTATTTTTTTTTTTATTCTTTATCCAAAAACCGGAAAACTTCAACAGAACGAATTTAACTAAACGCCATGTTACTTCTTCATTAACCTTACCTCATTTATAATTACTAACACCATTTACTTGTCTGCGCCACATCCTATGTGATTTACACCTAACCTCTACCTCTACCCCTAAACCTAACCTATAAAACTATTATTCGAATACCGTTTGTTGTGTACCCTCTAGCGGCCTGTAGTGGCTACTACATCCAACGCTCATAGTCCTGAACTGAAAGGTAGGTAATACGCAGCAATTGTTTTACCTGTATTTCATAAACACATTCACTATTTGTATTTTCCTCACTTTGTTATTATTAAAATGACCTATTCAAACTCAACGACAAATAATTTGGCAACATATCCCATATGGATTATCCAGTATCTTATTCGTCAAACATTTTATTTTGATAGCAGGATTTGACTTTTCCATGCACTAGGGCTAGTAGTGGGTGAAAAAATTCACCGGCCTCATAATAATGTTTGTTGGTAATTCACTAAAAGCGCAGTTTTACCATGTGTTGGAATGTGCGTTTAATATAAGGGAACAAAAGCAGTCAACGTGTATTATTCCTCTTCCGTTGCCACTTTCACACAATACCGCCACCGTGCCGTCTTAGATGTTAAAAATCATTAAAAAAACGATTCACACAGCAGGAAATTGCGTGTTAATAGCGTCATTACCCTTTCACACAGGTAAAGGGATCGTGTGAGTACAACTTTCACACCTGTCAGTCAACAGATCAATGATGCAGAATATCGTGGTTTAATCTACTTATATATAATGTGTGTGTGGAAAGTTGAAGTGGGGACGCATTATTAATATTTTTCTATAATATAACAATTCCTTAACTTGCGATCTCCAATTACTACCACGTTTTTGACCATCCATTGTATTTGAAAAAATGAAAGTGTGTAACACCGATTTGATAAAAATACCCAACAGGTCTGGTATACAGTCACATGTGAGGTTGGCTTTCAATCCATGTCCACTAGAGCGCTTCAGCACTATAGCCTTTCACACAAGCAGTTATGACTGTTCAGTGCTGTCTCTAAACCACCTGGTGAGGTGCCATCTGACAGGAACTGCACCTTGTATTTGATCTTGTAGCTGCTGCCTTTCTTCTTCAGAATTGTATTGTATAAATACTCTTGCTTGTTTGTCATTCCAGTAAGTACAGTACTTTCTAGATTTAGCCTTTTCTGTTCATCAGTTCTATAGAGAGAATCAAATTAATAACAAAACAGTTAGTCATTGCAAAAAGATGTGCTACCATCACTTTTTTTTTTTTTTTACCTCGTTAACTACCCCGGAAATGCATGTGTACACCATTCATATAGGAGGGTAATACATGCAAGATAGGTGTTTTCATTAATGTCTGGTATGTTACTGACAGCCTGTATGTGTTCCAGCTCGCTGTGGCAGTCGCAGGACGCCCCTGCCCTGGGCCATGTTGTTTCTGGTTCTCAGTTGGTTACCTATCTGAGCTCTGCAATCAGCAATGGACCTCACAATGTGCTTCTCTTCCTGCAGGACAAGGTACATTAACAGCAGCCCCTCCCTTTATCAACTGAAAGAATGCTTATTAAGTGGTTTTCAAAAGCCTTATTAGTCTAAGACTTCTCAATCAAACCCATTTAAAGTGATTGTAGCTAACAAAATACACCCTTGCTATAGCGCCTTTCATTGTAACAAACCTTTGGCTATAAAGAGCCTAGTTCAAATCATTTCCCCGCTAGCCACATCTGTTAATTACACAGGTCTCCAAATGTGCAGTTTTGAAAGACACACATGTTACATCAAGCATGTATTTTCATTGTAAAACATGATATCTGGTACTACGCTAGGTTAAAGAAATCTGTTTATACTTCATGGGTTGTTTCACCTGCAGGTTATTTCTTGCCAAATCAGCTGCCTCCGCTAATGACTGACATGCTGTGTAGCCAGTGAAAGAATATTAGATAACATTTTGAAAGAATATTTGCACAAAACCCATGTTTGTCTCAGCACTAAAATAACATTAAACTGTTCACTTATACTACATATTCTAAACATTTAACATTTGGTTAATGTCTAAACCCTAGACTATTAACACCCATCTGGGTTGTATTGTTTTATGTGGTGTTAGTTAAATCTGGTTCTTTCAGATGTATTAATAGGCAAGTATTGCAGTCATTGCAGATTTAAACTGGTCTGAAAGCTGTCTTGCGTAGCGGTGATCTTGTTATATTCTGATCTCCCACAATGAGGAATTTTGCTTGTGTCCACAAGATTGTGCTGATTTCATCGCAATAGCATGATCATGCACACACTGTCATTCCAGTTCAGGTTTTCTTTCACTTCCTCAAACTGTAGTTCCTCTTAAAGATACAGCATCCCCCAGTTAAACACATTAATGCTGATATTTACGTATTTCTAAAGCAGGTCTGTTCAATGCATGGCATTTGAGGCATGTACGGCGCATTAGGTTTTTACTGTAAGAATTTACAAACGATAGGAGACCGTTCGGTTCATCAGTGCTCATCCGGTTCCTAGTAGCTGCTTCGTCTCAAAACTTTTAATTAATTTAATGGACTTGTCAAGACTGCAAAGACAGTCTGTCGGCTTTGGTAGAAAATGGTATATGTTTGAATAGAAAGCTTTGAAGTGCTGCGTTGGGTGCTACTGTTTAGTCAGCTTTTTGCTATTGTTTTGTGAATTGCATATTGTTTTGTATGGCTCCGTAAGAACTCTTTTAGTCCAAAAGGTTTCGCAGTTCTCCCCTAAAGAACTACATATCCTATGGTGTTACAACTTGGTAATTGTAAGTTATTGAGAGTATCAGAATCTGGGGGTATGTATGTTAAGGGTCAGGTCCATATGATTATATAAGGGAAATTACAAACGTCTGCTTCCTGAGTAGTGTATTGATCTTCAAATGTTGGTTCTTAAAGGATCGCAGCGATTCAGCAACATGGCTAGGTAATCCAAACCAGAATTCATCATCTCAAACATGAATCTCTTCTAACATTTTACATATGAAACATTTAGGGTTATGCACATTCAATGACACACAGTTGAATAGTGTCAAAGTGGACATCATTAACCTAAGTGAAGTTTCACAGTTTCTAATTGTCCAGTTAAAATAAAAATAAAAACTCAATTGACACTAGATGCTGAAAATCTGAAAAGGTTCACCATGTTATTGCTATTTAGCTTTGGTAGGTTTGTCTGAGTTTGGAATGACAATCCTCCAGTTCATGCTGTTGTTTTAAAAATATGAAAAGCTTTTCTTGTGTGTGTTTGCAGCTCAGTCTTGATGACTTTACGATGTACGGAGGGGCTTACGGTAACAAGCAGGAAAACGCCTTTCCAAATCTGGAGGTGAGACTTTGTTACAGGGAAACTGCATTTTAATCATTTACTGCAATGTATCTGTGCATGACAAGTCGTTTTGAGATGCTTGTTAACAAGAAAAACGTGCTTTAATTAAAACATCAGACTAAATCCTACCAGAAATGATTTTCACATTTTCAACTGAAATACACAGCCATTATAGTAGACATGTAAGAAATCAAATACACTGTTTAACTGTTAACATATTGGAAATGTTTTGTAACTAATCAGAAGGGCCAGCATAAGCCCTCCATCAGTTTTGTATATCACTGCAACATGCATTTGTACAGAATTCCAATGTTTATGGAAACGACTGTGAAGAAATATTGAATATGAAATAAATTAAGGACAAATATTCAAACATTTGATGAAATGCTGTTTGAAATGTATAAAATCAAACACAAGTTTCCATAATGTTTGTGTCCTTTATGGAGGAACAATTGAGATCTGTGAAATGACAGTAGTTCATACTGGTAAAACTTTTTCATTGAGTAAATGCAAAATTCACAATTCGAGCTATGAGAAAACATAAGAACATCATAACATTTACAAATGATCCCATGAGTGTAGCTAGTAACTGGGTAATCTCAAAATTGTCAAGTCAGGGATCCAACAGCAACAACAGCATGGGTAGGTAACCCATTCTATACCCTCTCTGTGCACAGTCCTGTCCACTTTCCACCGGTGACCTCCAGCCCAGGTTTCTATGCTGCTCTTACAGTATTGGTTAACATTAACTCCTTTAAGATTCCAGTCAGCCCCCCACCCGCCTTCTAATTCTTTTTTCCAGTTCCTTCTGTAACAAACTCAATATTTAATTAGCTACAACAGTCAAGAATTTAAAGGGAACTGGTAGAATTGATCAAGAAAATCAATGTCTAATAACTACTGAAAAAAATATAACAAAATGACCTTCTGCACATAGCAAAAGAAACAGTTTATTAATATAGCTTGCAACAAAATGAAATAATCTGGCTATTTTATGGTATGAGCAAACAGTAAATCAGAAAACAATCTTGTAATAAACAAGAACGCAGCAGCAATGAAAACGCAGACGCGGAAGTGACGCGCAAAGGGGAATGCAGCTGCCTCATAACACCAAGTGTTTGGCAGGCATGTTTGGAAAATGCCAAAAAAGGTGGATTGCTGCCAGGTGTGGAAACACCACCAAACCGAGGATCTCTGTTTTTTTTTTGTTTAACTGAAACAAAACAAAAAAATGTTTGGGGAAAAATATATGAAACTTAAGAGCAAATTGGCATGACGCAATAATCGAGTTCTCCGCACTGTGCTCAGCACACTTTGCCCATGAGTGTTTGAACAATCACGAGAGATCCTAGGAATCTGTTTGCTGCAGAATATGTGGAGAATTTTTTGTTTTACATTTGCAAAAAACATGCAAAACTTTTTTTGGTTGATTATAACTAAATCAATACACATCTCGTATATAATCAACAGCACAGGCAATGCTGCTTTAAATATAGTAAACGTACTTGCTCAATAAAACTGCTTCTGGTGAACGAGACACACTCATGTCACAGTCATGCTGAAACTCAGCTGCAGTTTACTACAGTACTTGTTTAAAGATGCTGAAAATTGTAAAAATCACCCCTAAAGACTGGGTCAATGAGTTTGGCATTAGCCATCCAGGTGACAAAGACTAACTAGAGATAAACTAATATAAGTACTGTTTTGGGGGTTTATTAGTAGTACACAGACCTATTTGTAATGTTTAAAGTAAAATGGTGTGTTTGTTTATATTGTTGACTGATGGCACTCTGCTAAGCTTGTAACTTCCTTCAAATTTGGAAGGGTACCAATAAATAACGAATGTAAAAACTAACTTATTTAACAGTTTCTGTTTCAGTACTGTTTATGTATCTTAGTCTGATGGGGTGCACTCTTTTTGTTTTTTTAATTAACATAGGATAATTTATTTTATAGAAAGCATAACATAGCTGAGGTAAGGGTCCCCAGTAATTTGTTAGTTGCTATTGATGCAATGTATGTAGCCGGAGTGCTTTATTGAAATTGATCATATATGATGTATTAAAAATCAGAAGTTCTTCTTATTTTATTTTTTTTACCTTTTTAATATTTTGGCTGTTTCAGTACTACAAAAATATTAAATGGAAGTTCTTCGCTGTGTGTTTTTTTTTTTTTCTGGCGATCAGAAGATCAGATGACTTAGCTTTACACAGTTGTGGTGCAGGTCATTGCATCTTCCACATAGGGTAAACGGAAATCCACAAGTTTTACAAACAAATGTCTGCGATTTAATTGTTATTCCTAGTATAAATTTTATTTAACAGATTTTGCAAGAGTCTCGTAAAGATCACAAATCACGCAGCAGAGGATAGCGTAGCGGACACTACTGAATCAGTAGGTGTATTAATATGTGAGATAGCAGTCCAAACACTGAAATAGAGATTGTCTTACAAAAGCGTGAGCAAGAGTACAATTTAACATGGTAGTAATACAGTAAAATGTACTTTTATAAAAACAAGGTACCATCATATTTCACAATCGGGGCACTTCCTGAGACATAAGTATTGGCATCCCCTGTCTGAACTCAAATAATGTACCTGCAGTCTTTACTAGTGCTTGCTAGGATGTGTCCCGTACAGTGCCTACAGAAAGTCTACACCCCCTTGAACTTTTTTTCACATTTTGTTGTGTCAGTGCCTGAGTTTCATGCATTTAAATGAGGATTATTTTCCCCCACTGATCTACACACCATGCTCGGCACTGTTAAGGGGGAAAAATGGTTTTTATTGAGAGAAAAAAAAAAAAAATTAAATACAAAATGGAAAGATCGTAATTGGATAAGTCTCCACCCCCCGAGTTAATACTTGGTGGAAGCACCTTTGGCAACAATTTCAACTGTGAGTCTGTTGGGATAGGTCTCTACCAACTTTGCACACCTAGATTTGGAAATATTTGACCTTTCTTCTTTACAAAACTGTTCAAGCTCTGTCAAGTTCCTTGGGGAGCGTTGACGGACATCAGTCTTCAAGTCATGCCACAAATTTTCGATTAGATTTAGGTCGGGGCTCTGACCTGTCAAGGACATTTACCTTTTTGTTCCTTAGACACTCCATTGTAGCTTTGGCTGTGTGCTTTGAGTCGTTGTCATGCTGAAAGGTGAACTTCCGTCCCAGGGCAGCAGGTTTTCCTCGGACGTCTCTATGCTTTGCTCCATTCATTTTCCCTTCTTTCCTGACAAGTGCCCCAAGTCCCTGCCAATGGGAAACATCCCCATAACATGATGCTGCTACCACCCTGCTTCACAGTAGGGATGGTGTTCTTTGGGTGATGCACTGTGTTGGGTTTGCGCCAAACATAACGCTTTGCATTTAGGCGAAAAAGGTCCATTTTAGTTTCATCAGTCCACAAAACTTTTTGCCATATGGCTACAGAATCTCGAGTGTTTTTTTTTTTTTTTTTTTGCATACTTCAACCGGGATTCATGGTGGGCTTTCTTGAGTAATGGCTTTCGTCTTGCCACCCTACCATACAGGCCAGATTTGTGGAGTGCTTGAGATATTGTTGTCACATGCACAGTTTGACCAATCTTGGCCATAAAAGCCTGTAGCTCTTCCAAAATTGCCATTGGCCTCTTGGTAGCCTATCTGATCAGTCTCCTTGCTCTGTCATCCAGTTTGGAGGGACGGCCTGATCTAGGCAAGGTCTTGGTGGTGCCATACACCTTCCGCTTCTTAATGGTCATCTTGACTGTGCTCCAAGGGATATTCAAGGCCTTAGATATATATATTTTTTTTATATCCATCCCCTGAACTGTGCCTTTCAACAACTTTGTCCCAGAGTTCTTTTGAAAGTGCCGTGGTGCTCATGGTTGAGTCTTTGCTTTGAAATGCACTACCCAGCAGAGGGAACCTACAGGAACTGCTGAATTTATCCTGAAATCACGTGAATCACTACAATTTAACACAGATGGCGGCCACTTAACTTGGTGTGTGATTTTGAAAGCGATTGGTTACACCTGAGCTAATTTAGGGTTGCTATTACAAGGGAGGTTTACTCTTACCCAACCAAGCTATTTCAGTTTTTATTTTTAATTAATTTTCTACAAATTTCTAGAATTTTTTTTTCACATGGAAGTTGTGGGGTAGGATGTGAGGATTTGAAAAAAAAAAAAAAAACTATTGTAATACTTTTTAATTCCAGGCTATGGCAACAAAAGTTGAACGTTCTGAAAGGGGGTGTAGATGTTCTATAGGCACTCTAAGTATAGTTTAATTAACAGTATGTTTTTTTGAAAACACGTGCTAGCTCCCTGCGTAGCCATGCTGTTTCTGTTCCACTTCCCTGCCCCTGTGCACGTCATATAGCAACGGGAGGAGCGCCATAGCAACCAGTGAAGCAGGCTTCTTTTTTTTTTTTTTTTTTTTTTTTTACCAAAGTGCTGATTTAAAACTTAAAATTAGACTGCTTTCAAGCAACTTCAGAGTAAAACAGAACATTGGAGTTTGTTTTGGGGTATGCAAAAGAGTTATTTTTTATTAGTTGTACAAATCGCTGGAAGGGCACTTAAACAGTATCACTTAAGATCTTCTACGATACTGGACATGCCCCAGATGCCCATATCTGCCAATCAGTGAGGAGAGCCCAGAGTTTGATTTAAAATATGACAGCGAAAAGTGAAATGCATCTCTGCAGCCGCGGCATTTTCTTACTTTACCGTTATGTTTACACTGGAAATTTGTCAGATTTTACTCAAAACAAGGCAAAGGCTAGTGATGTCGTGAAAATATGAAAATTGGAGAGTGCTATATTTAAATGCCAATTTTCAAACGTGTCTTAACACCAGGATTTGTATGAATGAGCTTTTTTATACCATGCTCTATAAAAGACTTGTTGTTCCTGTAAAGTGTTACTGTGAGGGAAGTTGTTTTATTTTTTATGCATTTTAACTTGATAGTGATTGATTAATCGTCATTAGAATTTGCATGATAATATCAACGTCAGGGTTTGATTTATAGTACTACAAACTAAGCATTTAATACACCAGTTCAACTACATATCACTATACTTAATGGAGTTGTGAAATTTAAGAATAGGCAGGTGATGTTGATAGTAGCACCACAATATGGGGCTGTTGCCACACTTCAACCTAAAGGCCTGTTTTATATTCCAACAACATTAACCCATTCCATACCCTGTGTAATGAAGTGTCTCTTGCCCTCTGTCCTGAGTCAACTGAATTTCTAACTTTGTCATCTGGTTTTTGAATGCTTAAACTATGACAAGTTAACACTGTCAACTCCTTTTTTAGATTAAGGACTTTTTAAAACCCTCTTAATAGTGATTAGGGATTAGTGTGGGGTTGTTGTCAGCGTGTGGTTGATGTGCTCTTGTGTGTTTCAGGCTGCTCTGGAGATGGCTCCCTCCTCCCTGGTGCTGCCTTCTGTAGACTGGCACGCCTCGAGCGCTGTGCCTGCCCTGCTGCAGGAGAAGCTGGAGACCAGCCCTGTCTACCTGGAGCCCTCCACACTCCGCCAGATTCGACTCAACCACTCCATCTCCTCTCTGCTGGTGCTGAGGCTGCCCTACACTATCAGGTATAAAAAGAGAACTCCTGACATGCAGGGAATGGAAATATTTTATTGTCAATGGTTCAAAAAATAATTGGGCAGTTCTTATATGCAGATCGGACCATATTGGAGATTTAAGGTTCATTTTTTGGCCAAGTACTTGTGGTCCACTGTGGCATCACCCCCTCCATCCCCCACTCAACTCAGCCTGGCTTACTTACCAGTACATCAGCGTTGGTTTCTTTCTATTGTGCTTGAGATCCTCAACCACAGGCAGTTGCTGCTCCTTTCTGCTGCTTCAGATAAGTTCGTCACTGTGCGACGCCTCTTGGCCACTAAACCCGAGATCTCTGAGAAACTGGGTCGTAGAAAGTGCTACAAATCCTCGACAACCCACCTCCACTAGGTAAACTTGGGCTGTCCATCCTTGCTGTTCCACTTCAGCAGCTAGTTGAGCATACCGAAGTTTCTTCCTCATGCGCCTTATCCACAGCATCCTCCCATGGCTCTATTGACCAGATGAACAAGGCATGCTGATCCAGACCACAAGACCAGCATTTTCCAGTCTCCAGCAGCTTCCAGTTGTCCTGGGCGAGGCTTGGTTTTAACACCTTTTCTTGGTGGTTGCTCTCCTGGACGGAGGAATATTGTCTTGTGTGTAATGCTTTGATGGAACTGGTGGCAACTTATTGGTCAGGTTACACTTGTCTTCCAATGCTAAGGCCAAACATCGCAGCACCTGGTCGTGGCTAAGACCCACCTTGCATCCTGTCAAAATGCGGCTCAGTGTTGCAGGTGATGAACACAAAGGACATGGAACAAACAAAGCACCAGAGTTTGTTTGTCTGGTAAAGCACTGCTGTCTGTGCTCTTCAACCCTTCTGCTGCTTGTTGTCTAACTTCTCCCACACGAACTGTGTCCTTTTAGATCCTTGTTGTACCATCTACCTAGACTTTTCACTGGCTTCTCAGACACTGTTGGTATTGCCTCACCATTAATGTAGAACTTTTTATCTACTACTTAATCTTTTAATTAGAGGTGCTCCTTGATTTAGTGGGCTTGAATTACATTTGTGCCCATGTCGATTTTATTGGTTAATTTGCCCAATAACCGATTAGTGCGGGCTACTGTTGTAGTCATGGTTGTCATGTCATCTATGTATAATTGAATTGGTGGTAGCTGCATTCCAGAAGCCAAGCAATCTGCTGATATCCTGCGAACTGTGGTTTGCTTCCTGTCGCTGGATTTCATTCAACTGACTTGACTGACTTAGAAGTACTGATCAGTGCAAGGCCCATGTCCCTTCTCCTTCAAGCATTTAATTCTCCCTCGATGAATCTTCAAACCCCTGAACGTTGTCGCCTTGCTCCAGCCGCAGACACAAACCTGGTATTCCATGTCTTTTCTAACTGCAAATTAGTTCACATGCTGGGATTCAAGTGAATGATTAGTTAGTGATTGAATTCTGTCTAATATACAGTACCAGTCAAAAGTTTGAGTACACCTGCTTGAAACCAGATTTGTCATGATTATCTATGCTTTTAACTGTATAAACTTGTCTATAAACACTTAATATTTCATTATATGATATGTGTACTTATATAAGTTGATAATCATAAGTGAATTTCATTCAAAAATTTAATTAAATGAAAATGTAAATCTTGTCAATTTCAATGAAATGGTCACCCTGCCTCTTCCCTGCCACATTCGGTGTGAACAGTGGTCTGCGGCGAGGAGGCGGCATCCGGAGTGAACGGCCCTTTAGAGAGAGAGAGGAGAAAAATAATTAAATGTAAACAAAGGCTACGGGTGCTGGAAGCACCAGCACTGTACTTGTTTAGTTGGTGTCAGTTTTGTGTTTGTGATTTGTTTTGGGTTCAACCTGTTATTTTTTGCTCTGTGAGCTGTGTTTTTTGTCAGAGCTTTATTTTTGTTTCAATAAAAAGTGTTGCACCGCATTCAGTACCCAGCCGGCTGTGGATTCCTTTCATTTCACTCGCAGTGCTGGTTGTTCCTGGTCTGATGTTACAGCTCAAGTCAGCTTATCACATCCACTTAGTTAAATTCCTGTGTATTGTTAGGACAGGGATTTGTGTAAAATCTGCATTCTGTTGTGTTCCCCTCCAATAGGAGGCTAGCCTGACAATGTGCTGGAATGGGTTCAGTCTGCAAGGGAACTGGAAAGTCACCACTCAGTACCACCTGAAAGTGGTTTTAGCTGCAGTAATTACACCAGTCTGGCCTGCTTAAAGCAAAACATATGGTACTACACTGGGTAAAATGCAGTTCTGTTATTTTAGAGCACACTGATTGTCCGCTGTGGTGAGCTGCTTCTCCCATAGGGATGTTCTTTTAGAATGACTGATCTGATCTTGGTGGTCCAGTGGTTAAAGAAAGGGTCTTGCTACCAAGAGGTTCCTGGTTCAAATCCTAGCTTGGCCTCCTTGTGCTCCGTCCTTCAGACGAGACTTAAAATCAAGGTTCTATTGTAGGTGACTCTGCAGCAGCAGTTGTTGAAGCATAGTTCACCCCCATATGTTCTTATTTTCTTAAGTCTCTGTTGCTTGGATAAGTGGATAAGACTTAACTAAATGACTAATTTAATAATGTATTGAGTCCCCTGTGTGTGGATAGATAGTCTGTGTTATCCATACATTTTCCATGTGTAGTCTGTGGTCTGGTGACTTTTTTTCATCAAGCTAATTGCTCATATTTTGTATTTGCAGCTCTGCATGTTACTCATCATCTTTTTTTCTATTTCAGCACCCAGTTTATGTCTCCAAAGGATATGCTTAGTGGCAATGGTAGGTTGTATAATGTTTTTTTTTTTAATAAATACTAAATTACAAATGAATGAATCAATAAATAATAATCTGTTTAGTTGTTTAACAAGGATATCAATCCAGAGCTGAGTTACTGGTGATTTTCAAAAGCTGGTTAGTCAGCTTTGACAAAAGGAGGGCTCTTGGTTAAAATGCCCCCACCTATCCGGGAAACTAGCCTTTAAGTCTAGATTGAAGATATCGGAGGGTAGAGTCGTTATGTAGTCCAGTAATAAATTAACAGTTGACCTCAAACTGATGTCAACTAATTGCATCACGAAATTGTGAAGCGAGGATGGAAGTGGAGTTGTGATCCATTAACATTAAATTACATTGTAGAACATTCAATAGTTTAAAAATAAATAAATAAAAAATCCAAGCAGTTTTAAAATAGTGCACAAACAGCAGTGTTACGAAAGAGTAAGTTCACAAATAAAGCACCAGACATTGTCACATTCATGATTATTACATTTTGATAGTGGCGTCTAGTCGACCTGTTCAGATGTTTTTACCTCAGCTATTTGACTGTTGAACTAGTAGCTGTTCTACCCCAAGTTTTAGCGGATTGTAACCACAAGCACAATGGTACTCTTTAAAATTAATTGTGACGCTCGTTGTCATGACTTGACATGGAGTGCTGTAAGAGTTCATTTGTATTGCATTGAGACAAACTACCCTTACATGATTCAATTGCGAGGCAATTTGATTTATTGTGCTGTACCTCCTTATGCAAGTTTTAAAATGGTAAACAAAATACCGGGTTCATTAACATTTGCAATATGTTTTTTTTCATTCCACTGTATATAAAGATTGAGTTAGTTTGCCTGTTTAACCCTTTGCGGTCCGACATTACAACTTTCCCTTTCCAGACCAATGTCAGACCTTGTCCAGCATCATCAAAAAGATGTAAAGCACAGGTCTCTAGTTGTTTTTTCTCTGGAAAAAGCTGAGAAAACCTTTCAATCGCCGAGTGAGACCGATAGGAGCTGAATGAAGCCAAAAAAATAGGCTTATCCCCATAGCCCCATGCACTACAGGGATAACACAGACATAAACAAAGGAGAGAGCTGCTTCTGCATCCAGCGCTCAAAGAATCAGACATTTGCAGAGCTTTTTGATATGTTATAGTAATAAAATAATTACTTGGATCGCATTACTGGTGATAAAACGGGGGATCAGGAGAGGATTTATCAGTATGCACGTCTATGTAGAGGTATGTGAAAAATACAGCGAACAAGGGGTGGGGCTTGGCTAGATGCAGTATTGATGTCCTTTTGCTATGCAGGGCCTTTTAAACCTAAAATTATTTTAAACAGTGAGTATAAAATAAACGGTGTGTGAAAATAAATTGGACCTGACAAGCGCTGAATAAATGGACTACTAAGGGTTAAAGGGCTTGTCCTTCATTGCCAAAGGATTGAATACATGAACAGCTGATAAACAAAACCTGGCAAGAATCAATTGAAAATAGTAAATTTGAGAGAACGTGAGGAGCATATTGGCGTACAAAAGAAGGAGCAGAGCAAAACCTTTGAAAGCATTAACGATGGGATGTGTCTAACTAGTCGTGTGTGTGCCTCTACTCTTCCAGATGAAGTGATTGGTGAGGTGCTGAGCATTCTGAAGAGCCAAGCCGTTCCCTACACTGCGGTCTTCACTGCCCTCCGGCCATCCAGGGTAAGGAAGGACGGGAGGGCTGGATGCTGGGAAAAGGCCTGCAGTGGATTGCATTTTGTGACTGCGTAGCTGAACTTGTATGAATGAGAGGAGGCCCATGTATTCTCATCTTGTTAGAAGCTGATTGATCTCAAAACTCTGGGTCTTAAATGTTGCTTGTAATTCAGCATGAACAATATGACTAGGTATCCCATTCTAGATCTCCTTCCTATGTCCTGTCCACTAAATTTCCAACAATGTCTGCTCGCCCTGGTTTCTGTGCTGCGCTTAGAAGTATTGATTAGGGTTAACATAAAGACATGGCATTCTGACAGATTCCTGTGTGAGGTTTTAGATGTCCTCATAAAAGTAATCGTCTAGTGATTGGCCCTTTTGGCCACAACTAAAACAGCACCAGTATGTCTTGTCAAAACACCTTTCACAGATTTAACAACAAAAAGTATTTGAGTAAATGCAAGCACAGTTAAAAATACAACAAAGAGAATGTCATTTGAAGCTACGGTGAAACCTCTCTGAGGCCAGTCAAGGGACAAACAAAATGGGACCTTAACGGGATGGCCTTACTTTTACTAAAGGGACAGAAAAAACAATTTGTACACCCGATACTGAGGGCTAGCTGGTGTGATGCTTATCCTGACACTGAGGGCTGGCTGGTGTGATGCTTGTCTTCCAGGTAATCCGGGACGTGTCTCTGGCTGTGGAGAACCTTGGCCGTTCTCTCCTCCAAGCCCCTCCAAAGCCAGCTGCAGCCCCCCACCCTCCTGTGATGTACAACAACTCAGTCGGGCCCTGCATCCTGCTGTGGGCTGAGAATATCACCATGAGCCATGTCCGCAGCGGGGTACCGCCGGTGCGCTTTGAGCTCACCTCTCGCACCTTCGGCCCCGGCGCCAATGTGTCTCTGACTGGCTCCATGTGCAACCACACCCATTCCAGGTGAGAACACAGCTCAGTCCAAGTTTACTAAACCACACTGCTTTTACCATCCCTCTGTTCGATTTATTTAGTGGAGGCGGTTGTACCTACGTACTGAAGAATTGCTTATCCAATTGCCATAAAACTTTGTATTAAAGAGTAAGTAGCAGGGTTCCGAAAAATTCAGCATTTCTTCTCCCCACCTGTTTCTGCAACTGTTTTAAATAAAGTACCTGTAATTTTATTTTTATTGTTACTGTCCTGACAACTTTTTACACTTTTAACATCGTGTGTTTCAAAGCCCTTTTAAAATGTCTGCTGTAGTGCACTGATAGTGTAAGGATTATTGCCCACATTGTCAGATGGGTAGTACAGCAGTAACGATCCATGATGTGGTACGGAACAGAAAAGCCAGAGCACTTACTATTGTTTCTTTTTTTTCGTTTGTTTATATCGCTCTTCCTGCAATGATTTTAGAAGACAGATCTCAAACCTCAGTGCAGTAGAGCAGACATTTTGAAAAGAGCTGTGAAACAGACTTTAAAGTTCTAAGAGTAAAAAGTTGTCAGGATGTTAACAATGAAAAGAAATGACAGGTATGTTATTTAAACACTTGGAGCAACACATGGGGGACGTATAACGCTATATTTTTCGGAACCCCGCTACTTGCTCTTTAACATTGTTTAACATGAGTTGTTGAGTATCAGATCCTGGAGATATCCGATGGTGTATTTGTCTGTACATCCATCCATCTGCACGTCACACCTACATTCTTGCATATGTCGTGAGAACCAATTAATCCAATTGTCATGAAACTTGGTAGTCGGGAGTGCAGATTCTGGTAGTGCACAGTGGTGGGTCTTTGCTGGGGATTCCAAAGGGATTGTTGCATTAGCTCTGATGCTCCTGCAGGTTAGGAACTGTTTATCCTCATTATGTTGGTGTACTCTACTGGCCAGGTGCCTGGCATTTGTCCTCCAGAGGCTGGTATCTCACCATCCACTCTCGAGTTCCCGGATGTAAACTTTTTTTTTTTTTTTTTTTTTTTTGAGAGCTGTTATTCCACAATTTTTTTTACTTTTTTTTTTCTGCTTTTCCCAGGCTTGTCCTTAATTATGGAGAAGTGGAGAGTTACAAGGACTTCAAAGTCATGTAAGTAATCTTGTACATAGTGTATAGGGGAGGGGACCTTCTGTTTGTCTCACCTACATTTTTACATGTTATTGACAGACAGTAAATGTAAAAACTAAAACGATAGACTTTCTCAATTTAAAAAAAAATGTAAACCTGGTAAATGGCAAACTAGGGTAGCAACACTAAAATTGGGGGGGGGGGGGGGGGGGCGGGATCAGATCAGTACATTTTTTTTTTTTTTTCCAGGGAAAGTTTGTCTTTAATGCTTCTAAACAGTAAACTTCTGGGTATGTATTTATTTAACATCCCAACAGTACACGCTTGACCACAAAGTAGACTCAGATAATTGTACACATTGTTCTAATACGCCAGTACCTTTGTGACCTGTTTTTTTGCTGCATTTAAATGTCAGGTTCCTGTATTAAGAAAGCAGTATCACTCGTTTGCTAATTTACAAAAAACATAAATAATACCTTCAGTTAAAAGATTTGTCTGTGCCTTGCCAGAGGCTCTCTTGCAGCCCTTTCTGGGTTTCTTTTTAACCAATAGAAGATCAGCTTCTTCCACAGCTAGCCAGTCAGAATTGATAGGAGTGGAAAGTGGACACTTTTTAAAAGGTTTGAATGTTGGTGCTACACTTAAATTAATACAAATTGTTTGTCCAACGGGCAAAGTATAACAGCAAAACTTGTTATCTCTCACACAAATCTTCCCACTTTTGGTACCAAGTAATGGAGACTGACACTCAGTGGAACGGAAGAAGGTTCCAGTGTCACAAAAATAATAAATCCAATAAGTCCAATATAAATCCGCTATATATAGAGGGCCATAATATAGGGAGAGACCCATAGGAAAACAAATAGGCTAACAAATAAATACTGTATAACCACTCCCTCGTTTTATCAGGTGCGTCAGGGTCCAGTATAAATCCTCTACGCAACCTGCTTTTTCTCATTTTTCATATAAAAAGCAGCACACAATTTTAATTCGTACTGTGGAGGGTAATTGCTTCTCATCAACTTAAATCTCTAATTTCATGTCTTCCTCTCCTTTCTCAAATGCACATACCTGCTGCATTGAAAGAATCGATTCCCAACATACAAGACTTGTTGCTAGGGAGCTGACGTCACTGCCCTGTGACACTTATTAGTGCATCGCTGTTACAAGTGAACTACTCGTTTGCTAAAATAAAAACTGCTTCAGCAAGTAGATATTTAATTTGCTTTGTATTGCTGTGCAATGCGTGTGTATATAACAGTACAATGTTAATGCTTTGTTTTTCATTGTTTGTATATTTGTTTTGTGTTTTAATTTGTCACTTTAAAATATATATGATATATATATATATATATAAATATATATAGTATATATATAACACACACACACTCACTCCAGGCCTGCAATATATCTGAATCCGCAGTATAGTGAGAGGCGATACAATGTGGTGTGGAGATTTAACTATAGTATAGTTGACATTCCTTACTCCCATTGTCCAGATTTGTGATGAACAGTCGTCGCTACCCAGTCTCTGCCCGGTACTGGTTCACTCTTGACCACATTGAGATTGAATACAATGGTCTGAAGGCCAGATTTAATGGCAGCAGTGAGATCTACGCGCCACAAAACTACTCCTTCCACTGCCAGTCTGTCACCAGCTTCAGAAACCCCCTGCTGGTGCCGTTCAACAGCAGCGACAGCGCCACCAACTGGAGAGTCTCCTTCACAGAGTTCCAGGTAACGAGAGCCATTCATTTCTACCATGGAGTGCGGTGATGCATACTAGTGTTGACAGAAGCACTGAAGAGTAGCTTTTAACTTAACGTTTAGTCAGATATGCAGGTCTATATGTGTTAGTCTTTACATAGTAAGTGTGTGTAGGCCAATTTGTATTTCATATTCAATATTTCTTCAGTCTTTCCCTTTTACTGTTACATTTTGTACACTATTGTATACAAATACATTAGCAGTATTTTAAAATCGGAAACAAACAACCCTTGCGTATCCTAGGAAAAATTGTTTTCCAGATATCTCCATATGAGGGATTGGTGCACTTGGGTTGCACCATAATGAAATGAATGTTGATGAAAACTTGCAATAGTACTAAATAAATGCATCTTTCTTTCTCTTGCCTTCTCGCTTTCTCTTGCTCACTCACTCTCACATTGCCTCTGTCTCCAGATCCAGGGTTTCAATGTTACCGGGCCCAGCTTCTCGTATGCCAGTGACTGCGCTGGTTTCTTCACTCCAGGGATCTGGATGGGTCTGATCACCACACTGCTGATGGTGCTTATCCTGACCTACGGGCTTCACATGCTCATGCAGCTGAAGACCATGGACCGGTTTGACGACCCCAAAGGAGCCTCCATCTCCGTGCCCCAGACAGAGTAACCAGCCTGGGAAACGCAAACAGTCCACTGGGGGATTCTGGGGTTTAAAGTTAAACCTTGAGGGACATCATTGTGTTTTAGATTGTCAATGGAAATATTTGATTTGATGCCAGAAATTACAGATTTATTGAAGGTTGTTTTTAAAACTTGGTTTGAAGATTGGGTGATGGGTAGATTTATCATCTAATTACACTGTGTAACAAATTTTTTTTTTTTTGTTCCTGGGTAGTAAGTGTTATTTCCTAATTGCTTATGCCTCAAAATTATAGAAAATGGTTATTATTCCCCACAAACTTTGCTTTTGTGACCAGGACAGTAATAGTTCAAAATATCACTATTTCCAATGGGAAAATGGGCAAATGTGTGTCTTTTCGTTCACATAAAGTCAGAAAAAAAACAACATATGAATCCAAATTAACATGTATTTATACTAAAATAATACAAAGATGACTACAAAAGATTTAGAAGTGAGTAAATACAGTATAATTGTAAATCTCGAAAAACTACTCGCTTCTAAATCTCCTGGTCACAAAAGCAAAGTTTGTGGGGAATAATAGTAACCATTTTCTATAATTTTGAGGCATAAGCAATTAGGAAATAACACTTACTTACTACCCAGGAACAAAAATTGTGTTACATAGTGTTATTAAACATTCAATAGCACTGAGTTTAGAAATACTAAAACTTTTCAATTCCAACCAGAAGCGTTTTTCAATAGCTTTTCAATAGCTACAGTTGAAGACATTGAAAAAGACTTATTGTCAGAACATTTGTCGTTTGAGAGTAATAATTTATTGTAGCTGTAAACCTGTACTGAATTTGTATTTAACATAATGTATGTTCAGTTCTACAGTGTGTATGTAATGTGATTTGCTCATTTAGCTCCACTTATGTACCTAGCTTTGAAAATAACCTCCCTAGTGACTGAAATTAGTAGGAAATGATTTGCTTTCATTTACTGAAAATACAGTTTCCCAGGATAGTCTCTAAAACTTCAATATGTAGCCCCTAATTTTAAATTGTTGATAAATACTTCAATTTTCTTCTGGGTTAAGCCTTACAATCCCATGTACAAGGTCTTGTCCAGTATATCTACAGCAGTGAATAATCATTCCTGTCTGGAAGCTTGAGAATCACGTTGCATGTGGTCTATGGAATCACAGCTACTGGAAGGGTGGCACTTGGACACTTGCTCTGTATGAACTGCTGCATCTTACATAGGGGTTGCGCAAGACTAAACTTGGGATAATGTTGGGTTGTAGTAATTCTTTCTAAATTATTTAATAGTGAACAGTTTAATAATTGCAGACACACAGTAGGGGGAAGGTCTGACTACAAGTTTGTAGGTCCTTTAAATTGAGTGATGCATATTTTGTTTTGTCCCCCCCCCCCCCCCCCCCCCCCCCCCCCCCGGTGCTAAATCACTAGCCGTCACCCTCTGGTGTGTCTCTTATAGCAGCGTGTTTCACTGCTCAATTCATTGTGACCTTATTGTTTTCTTGTTTCTTTTCTAAGAAGGATTCCAAGGAGTTGTACCTTAACATTCCATATGTGTTGAGATTCTTGGTTGGAAAAAAAAGTGAAAAAATATCTATATACACACAGTATATGTAAATAAATTGCTGTAATTCAGTAGTCTATGCTGTATGTTACCAGAATGACTTGTATCAATGACCGCAGTTACTTCTGGTTACCTGTCAATGTCAGCCCCTCTTCGGTGTGTTTTGATTATGTAGTAGTTTAGGCAGAGAACCTGTAAAAAATAAACTAACTTATTTGAATTGTTAATTAGTTTGCATCCATTTCAGACATATTTGTATATACAGGTGAAAAATGTACGTAGGTGATTTCTGTGTATTTGTGAAGGTGCGGTGTATCTTAATTTTGATGTCTTTTTCCAATACTTGTGTTGGGAGTTCCCTTGTGAAGCCTTTTCTAGTCCAAAAGTATCAGAGTAAATATTGTAATCTGGACTTGGGAAGGATGTGTTTTAATTCAGCTGGATTTCTTGACTATTTTGCCGTTTATGATCACCTTCAAAAAGAGTGTTTGAATGACAATCCTATAATAAAATTACTTCACACTGATATTTAATTTGTTCTTTTTGTTAGTGTGTGTTTGCTGAAAGTACTGAACAAGCATTGACGGGTCAGATGACCTCTTTGTAAATTCTTTTTTGACAAAAAGAATCTCATAAGTTTATGGTAAGTACAAACTAAGCAGTTTGCTTTTATTGATATACAAAAAATGGCTAATGTGTCCTTGTTAAAATTATCTTCAAATTACTTCAGTAGAAAGTACACAATTGTTGGGATTTTGAGGGAAAAAACAAAACTTCATCTTTGTATTTTCCTGTTCAGCTTCTAATAGGTGTGTAGCCTTCTGCAGTCTGTTAAACCAATTTAATTGCTAGTATTCAGTAAAATATTAACTTTTAGTAAACTGAAACACATTTTATGGTAGTCTTTCTGTTTTGTGTATTTAAATAATATAACTTTAAATCCAGAAACTTGCAGAGCTCTGATTTTTAAAGGAAGGCAGTTGCATTTGACTTTCTTAAATTCCTAAAAGTTTTGAAATGTTGCTTTTGATCAGAATCATCCACAAACTATGAATAGGGGCTTTCTCTAGTGGTAAAGACACTGTGTGGAGTGCAGGATGCCCCCTATAGCCTGAAGGTTGCCGGTTTGAGTCCAGGCTCATGGCGCACCAGTGATCCCTGTGGATTGGCCTCGCACCTGTGGGCCTGCCTGCAAGTTGTCCAGAGCTGTGTGGTCCTGAGGTGGCTGCATGGCAGGCCTGCTGAGTGAAAAGAAGCGGACGGCTGACGGCCCATGTTTCGGAGGACTCGTGTGTCCATCTTCATTTCTCCCGAGTCAGCATGAGGATGGCAACAGTGGGCCGGGTTGAAATAAAAAATAATTGGGCATTTCAGATTGGGGAGAAAATCTGAAAAAAATAATGGCTGATTCCAAATTGAAAAAAAAAATTATATATACATATGATTTAATAAAATGGCATGCTTGTTAATTTCAACCCCTACATTTCTAGATTGACTGTGAATGAGTTTCTCTTTGTTCACTGTGGTTCTGAAACACTAATTTACTGAGAAACAGTGAATGCAGATAAAATGTATGAAAAGAACAGACTGTCCTCTCTGCTTCTGTTCACGAGATGGGGAGTTTGTGTGGCCTTGCGATATACCCCTTACCGACAACATTGGTATTGAAACATGTCATGATCATCCGATCTACAATCCAAAGCCTTTTACTGCAATCCTGATTTGTAAGTCTTGTCTGCCTAAAATCACTGAATCACACTGTAGTAAGTCTGACACCATTTTCTTCATGTTATCAAAGCATTTGATGACTACTAGATAAATTTGACAGCAGGCCAAATGACCTGCGGGCAACCGCAGATAGGGCTACTTGCAATACCCCCCTCCCCACCCCAGAAAAATTAGCCCTAAAAATGTGTTGCAGTATAGTGCATGCATGGCATACCAGCTCATCAATAAGACAGCTGGTCAGGCCGGTCGCAAACAAACCAAAAAGTAAAAAAGAAGCGACAATTGTGATAGTAAGTCTTTGTAACCTCCAAATAAATTAGTAATATAACATCTGTGTTGTATCCGTTAAGAGACACATTCATTTAGTTTAACATTCCCAATATGTTGTAAGTTTAATGTAACTCAAAATGACTCCTAACAATGTAGTGCCTGGACTTTATATTGCACAGGTGAAACACAATTTCAGAGCTCGCTTTGACAACTTCAGCATTCCTAGGCAGGCACGTAATCTTTTTTTTCTATGATCTGTTTTCAATCAACCCTAATGGTGATTTCTCGTCCCATGCGAAGCAAGCAGCTCTGCAACTAGAACTAGATTTGCAGGCAGTGGCGACGCGAAGGGGGGGGGGGGGCACATCTAGTCACGTACCCCCACAGATTTCTGCCAGGGAGTGGCTTAGCCACTGTGTTACGGGGGGGGGAGAGTGCTGAAAAGATGTTCTTTTTTTGGTGGCCTCATTACGTTTCAACCAGTACCGTTTTCAATTAGTATACACGTGAACTGCCACTCACAACTGATGCACAATAAGAAATCAGGTTGCCCATTGCACCACTGATTACTCACCTTAGTTAACATTTTTATCCACTCCCGAAATAAAATCCTGGCTACGCCACTGCTGCTGGGGTTTAATATTTATAAAAATAAAAATAAATATATTTACGTTTTTCGTAAGTGGGTAGTTTATTTCAAACTTTCTACCCTTAATAACATAACCAAAGAGTGTCTGTCAGTGAAAATGTGCTAAAATGGAGCGAATTTGATGTAGCCACTGTTTGCAGGCATCGTCGCTGCTGAAAACTGAATTAACCAAGCAAATGTGGCATCATTCTGGTCCACCTGTATATGTCCAGAGAACTACGCAACCATGAAGAAGCTGGGTCTGTTTCTGCTCTCCATGTTTGCTTATTCCACAATTAATGCAATAAAGACAGATGCAGACAGACCGATGCAACCACGTGACCCAGAAACATTCCTCCTTCTAGTGGCTGTCAATCATACATGCAACGAACAACGACGCACATTTCAAATACTCTGAATGTTACATCCCCTTTGTTTTTAAAAAATCAAAATCCTCAATGTCTTTTAAGACTATTAAATGTATGTTTCCATGAGTCCAAATACTTAACATAGAACACTAATATGATCAATACCAAATATGTTTAACAGGAAACAATTATCCTTCATATATCCATTGTTATAGCAAGATTAATAATATTTATTTTAATGATGTAATAGCAGAACATCTTTTCAATCATTTGACACAACTTTCAAATAACTTTTTTTTTTTTAACAGTGTTGGAATAGAGCAGCGATCTGCCTACACCTTTTTACATTTCACAGATCAAGCACTGTCCTAGGCTTAACATAGCGTCCTTATCTGGTAGCGTAAAGCGTGGTTGAAGGTGTCCTTAAATTTTCATCAGGCGCAGGTGGTTGTGTCAATGTCAGTTGATCTGGTAGATCATTAGCAGTAACAGGTCCAGTCATGTTGTTGTCTGGCACTTTGGATCTGTGTGTTGGCACAGTGTATGTGTGGTCAGACATCTCATGTTGGTGATCTTCCTTTGTGCCAAGCAAGTGGCGACCATTACGACGGTAAGTGTGTCCATCTGTGGTACGGACATAGTATGACATGTTAGTGGTGGCTGGTTTCATGACAATAGCTGGTTTCCAAAGACCGTTGTCTTGCTGGATCCTGCCTGAAGCTTCAGAATGTAACATTGGGAGTAGTTTGGCAGCTTTGTCGTAGTAATGTTTTTGATGTAGCTGTCATTGTTCACGTTTTGCTTGAGTCAGTTCATAGCTGACTACTTCAGGCTATAGTTGCTTGTCAGTGGTAGGCAATATGGAGTCGCGGGTGATTTGAAGTTGTCAACTGGGGTGTTGCGATACTCCAGCAAACTGAGGTATGGGTCCTTTTTCTCTGCTTTTGCTTTGTCCAGCAGGTGTTTTGCAACCTGAACTGTTTTCTCTGCAAGACCATTGCTTTGTGTGTAGTAAACATTGTGATGTGCTGAAAATCTCAACTAGTGGCGAAGTCGGTAAAATCCTTTGAGCTGTACTGGGGACCATTTTCTGAGATGACTTTCTCAGGAATGCCGTGTCGAGCAAAAGCTGCTTTTGTGTTGCCGAGTTTCTCCACTTCAAAGTATCTACTGTAGTAGACGATGGTTACAATGTAGTCTTCATTATTCCACATGAACAGATCAGTGGCAACGACTTGACATGGTCTGTGAGGTATGATTCCAGTATTCAGCAACACTGGGTGGGCAGATTTTCCTTGAAGGTGGCCATCATTCCATTATGACCTTCTTCAGTGTGGTCATCTGGGCATCATTGTTTGTTGCTTCTTGGATTTCGGACATTTTTTGTCACTGACCGGCAGGGTGTGTAGGACAGTGTGAACCTGTATATCCATGCCTTCATTCAGGCTGTTTGTCCTGGTAGACAATTGACTTCCTTGACAGAGTCTCTGCTACTGGTATGTCTTTCCCTGGCCGTTGAGTGATGGTGATGTCATACCTCTGTAGCTGGAGAATCATTCTTTGAAGCCTAGGGGGAGCTGTTGCAAGAGGTTTCCTCACGATGGATTCGAAAGGTTTGTGGTCTTACTCCACAGTGACCTGACGACCGTATTGGTGGAATCGTTTGCATCCAAATAGAATGGCATATAGCTCCTTCTCTGGTTGTGCATAGTTTTCTTCAGTGGTTGTGAGTGACTTTGAAGCACAAGCAACTGACTTGCCTTCCTGTAGCAGTACAGCACCAAGTCCACTCTTCGACGCATCCACTTGTAGGTTCAACTCTTTGTTGGGGTCAAAGTAAGCAAGTACAGGACCTGGTTCACCTGTGATCATATTTTGGAAAGCAAGATCATGCTGATTATCCTATATGAATTCATTGGTTTGCTTGAGCAATTGGTACAGTGATGCATTGACATCTGAAAGATGAGGTGCAAATCTGGCAAAGTAATTAACCATCCCAAGTATTGTTTCAAGCTCTGCATGGTTCCGAGGTGGGTGCATATTTTTGATGACATTGACTTTTTCTGGAACTGTAGCAATGATCCCCGACTTCTCCACGTTACTCAGTTCTTGTTTCAGGCGACTTCGGAGGGCATGCTGAACTCTTCTCGGTGGATACACAACAGGAGTGGCTGCTGGATCAAGGTGAATAGTGCATTCGCCTGGAAATAGTCCTATTCCTTTAAATACATCAGCACATTCAGCTATTGCTGCATTTGCTTCACTTTCTGGTGAGGTCACAGACAGCACTAGCTTTATGAGATCAAGGTCAAGGCATGCTTTCAGCCCTAAGACTGGTGGTGCTTGGGTATTTACAATGTTGAACTCCAGCTTCAATATAGTCTCTTTGTAACTACATTCTAACTCACAGGTGTCTTTTACTCCAAGCTGCTCTCCTCTGTAACCTGTAAGGCATCGCTTAGTACATTCCAATTGCCTTTCTGGACAGATGTTGCGGTATTTGCACTCTGGTATTACATTTACCTGTGCACCAGAATCAAGTTTGAATTCCATGTTATATGCATTTGGCCCTATTTGAATTTTATTCATTTTATGGCATTTTATGGCACATGGAGCTGCCACTATTCACTCTTGATGTTTGTTTATGGAAGCTTTGCTTTGGAGCTGTGTGTTTACTCTGATACTTTCTCACTACATGTACATGTCCCTCATTTGCCTGCATGCTACTCGTGCTGTTGGTAACCTTGGTTTTTAGCTGAGCCTGTGCTATCTTGTGAGACCTCGCTATGTCTATAGCCTTCTCCAAGGTAAGCTCTGGTCCTTGGTTTAACAACTTTACCTGAACTCTCGGCGAATTGATAGCAAACACAATGCGGTCTCTGAGCATTTCCTCACTATGTGGGTAGCCACAGTCCTTAACCAGCAATTTAACTTCAGTCACAAAGTGTTCAAACGTTTCAGAGGCTCCCTGCGTCTTTTCGTGAAATTTGTATCTGGCAAAAATCTGATTAGCTTTAGGCGTAACATATGCTTCAAATTTCTAATATGTTTTCAGTACCTTTGTATTTACTACAGTGATGTTCCAGGTGTTGTATATGTCCCTCCCTTTTTCACCGATCCAAAGTAGTAGGTAGCTGCATTTCTCCTCCTCAGCTATCTTCTTAAGTGGGCCTGAGAACATGAGCTCCCCATGTTATTTAAATCTATTCCATGAATCCGGGAGATTACTTGAATCCCAGTCCAGTCTCAGTACAGAACTCAAGAATATCAGACACCACCCCAACACACCCCCCTGGGCTTTGCTGAAAAGTTTCAGATACCTCTCCTCACTGGTCAACGCTTTCCACAATGCTGAATTCTTCATACAGTGCATCCATGTCAATCTCTTCAAAATTGCACGCCTGAACACCATCACAAAATTCTTCAAAAGTTACAGCATTTGCAAGGGCTAAGTTGGACACTTTGTTGTGAAAGTTGTTTTCAAACAAGTCATGTCTGTCACTATCGCTCTTTCGATAAAAATTAAAAAGTAACTTTCACATTTTCCTGCCACATTTGGTGTTAATTGCTTCAGTCTGCCATTCACCACGAACCCAAAAACTTGTCCCGAATCCTTCTCTCCAGTTTCCTATTCATGTCACTCATCGGCTCATACACTGAGAGGACGCTGAACGACTTGGCCTATAAAGCTTCGATACAGTCCGTGAATAGTTTCAGAGCGTGGCTGAGATAGAGAAAGTAGAGCTCAGCCACTTCATTAGCAATCCCCTCATCCCCGAAGCATTTCCTTAGTATTTTGGGGCACTATTTCTCACCTAAACTCTGAAAGTAGTTTGAGGTTTCCACATTTCAACAATCTGTCAATAGCTAGCAGCAGAGAAAGCCACCTGGTCACAACATGCCTCAACAGATTGCACTCCTCCACTTCAACGAATTCACAAAACTCCCTGAACTGCTGTTCTGCTCACAGAAATGCTAGTGAGCATATGTCTTGAGAATGATGTTTTCTGCATTGGTTTCCGACAGCGTACCTTGTTGAATTGTGCAAAATATGTGCCAACAGTTGGCTGCAAGAATGTCCTTTTGAGCACCTTTCAGTTTTTGGTAAACTCTGTTATGTCTTCTGTAAAGAACACTTGCGTAGTCAGCTGAATAAGCAGAAAAAAGATCACTTGCTTTAATGTAATCCAAGTGCTTCTGTAGGAATATGGCACGAGAACATTCTCGCTTAGTGCTTTTGCCTTTGTTTTCCCACACGTCAGGTCTTTTGCCACGGAGGAGTCATTGTAGATTTCTTTATCAACTTTTACGCAGTCGACTCTTCTATAAGACTGGTGGTGCTTCACGGCATGGTAGACCTTACAAAGCTCAGCAGCAGTCACTTTGTCTTTTTGAGGCAACGCTGATGATTTAAAAAAAGAGCTCAGTGATGAAGTTCCTGCACTTCGAGTTCAATTTGTGCTATTCTGACAAAACGTGCTGATTCAGATCTCCCTTTCCTCGGTGGCTGACATCAATATCACATCGGCACAAGCTGCAGAATGCATGATACTTTCCCTTCCTGCTTTTTGATATGCAATCATATTCTTTTGACTATTCTGAACTGAACGACGTCATTCACTTGGGCATTTTGAATTGAGTGTGTGAATTTGAAACTGGTGAAGAAAACGGCTCTATGTTACACACCTCACGCAACATACGTAATGTAAGGGCGTCATAAGGACGCACACACGGATAGGATGTTTGGGGGCAGTCACAGGACCAATATAATTGCAAGATTAAATAAATGACACATACAGTACCAGTCAAAAGTTTGAGTACACCTGCTTGAAACCAGGTTTTTCATGATTATCTATGCTTTCAACTGTATAAACTTGTCTATAAACACTTAATATTTCATTATATGATACGTGTACTTGTATAAGCTGATAATCATGAGTGAATTGCATTCAAAAATGTAATTTTTGAATGAAAATGTAAATCTTGTCAATTTCAATGAAATGGTCACCCAAAGCAAGGGGATTTCATTCTGAAGCCCAAGTCAGTTCAAAGTCTGAAATGTGTATAACACGGTGTTAGAACACTGGCCTAAGTATAAAAGTGTCTTTGTTAGATGTTCTCTAGTGAACTAGCATGTTACCTAATGAACCTTTTATCACCAATTATTGTTAACAGGTGAGGGCCCATGATTATTATAAATATAGGTAGCATAGGCACAAGTTTGTCATTCCTGAATGTAAGGGAGCAGAAAATGGCATAATACACTCAGTTAAGCAAAGAAAAAAGACAGTCTGTAATTACTTTTAGAAATTAAGGTCAATCTTTAAAACAAATCGCAAGAACTTTGCAAGTGTCTGTAACTGCTGTGGCCAAGACCATCAAACAATTTGCAGAAACTGGCACTCATGAGGACTGAACAAGGTCAGGCAGGCCAAGGGTGACCTCAGAATCAGAGAACAAGTTCATTCGAGTCACAAGTATGCGAAACTGGCGATTAACTGCCCCTGAAATACAAGCTCAGCTAAATGCTACTAGAAGTACAGATGTTTCAACATCAACTGTTCAGAGGAGATTGCGTGAAGCTGGCCTAACTGGAAGAATTGCTGCAAAGAAACCATTAAGAGTGCAGAATAAGAGGAAGAGACTTGCCTGGGCCAAAAAACACAGAAACTGGATGTTTGAGGAGTGGAAGTCGGCAGAAGTTGATGTTAGTAGCTTATTGATCCAAGAATCTCATCAAGCAGCTTCTTGAAGGAATCCAGAGCATCAGCTTCAACAACATTACTGGGGAGTTGATTCCAGACCCTCACGATTCTCTGTGTAAAAAAGTGCCTCCTATTTTCTGTTCTGAATGCCCCTTTGTCTAATCTCCATTTGTGACCCCTGGTCCTTGTTTCTTTTTTCAGGTCGACACATTGTCAATACCTTTTAGAATTTTGAATGCTTGAATTAGGTCGCCGCATAGTCTTCTTTGTTCAAGACTGAATAGATTCAATTCTTTTAGTCTGTCTGCATATGACATGCCTTTTAAACCCGGAATAATTCTGGTCGCTCTTCTTTGCACTCTTTCTAGAGCAGAAATATCCTTTTTGTAGCAAGGTGACCAGAACTGAACACAGTATGCAAGATGAGGTCTTACTAATGCATTGTACAGTTTTAACATTACTTCACTTGATTTAAATGGCAAAGGGTAGCTATTTTGATGAATCCAAGATTTAGAGACCATTTTCAATTTTCTTGAACATTGCTTTGATATTCCTTATGTTTTGTTTTGTATATTGTAACATGTGTTTTCATTTTCAAGTATTTACAGAAACGTACACTACGTAAAACATTGTCAATTATGAAAAAAAACCTAGTTTCCAGCAAGTGTACTCAAACTTTTGACTGGTACTGTATATTAACCAATTTAGACAAACAATATAACGTTCAATTGTGGTTCTTAGAGGCTGGATGTTTAAAAAAAAATATCCCGTCTGGTGCTGTATCAGTACCGGACAGGGGACATTCACATTCTATCACATTCTGCGTTACTGTCTAAAGTGCTATTTGACGCTGGTGTTTTGTAACTTAACTGTATCCCGTTAAGAATGCCCACGAAGAATTTGACAGACAGCATACAATGTCAGTTTATCAGCCGAAATAATTATTGGTTGTTAGCTGTTTTTGGAAATTATTTATCCTGTGATTACATAATGCCCAGACACACACAGGTTTGTGAGAGATATTAAGACAGGTGATTTTTCAAAGAACCTATGGTGCATGCAAGTGGATTATGAAAATCGTGATAATAAACGGGGTATGATAATAAGCGAGGTGATATAAAACGGGATCATCTGTACTTTGGAATCGATTTTTCAAAACCCTAAAGTTTCTGCTTACTGCAAGAAATGATGGTCATATGGTGAAGGTCACATACCAGCCCCCTTTGTGGTAATATTAACAATAAACACAGCCCTTTAGGAGGGCCGGCATTTGCCGACCACTGCTTTAGATTATGTTCCCCAATTCATTTTATTATTCATATTGGGCATTGATTATGTCTGTCTAGAAAGAGAAATACAAACTAAAAACTACTGTCTTGGCGGTTTTATCCCTACAGGTTTCTATTGTATTGTGTCCATCATTATAATCGTTGCTTAATGCATACCTTACATTTGCTTCGTGGTAATCACAGCTACACATAAATTCATTACAATTGTGGTAAGAGTGGGGCAAAGCTTCCCGACTACAGATTACTGCAAATGCTATTTCAAACAAAGAACAACAACTAGTTATTTATTAATTTATTATTTTATTTAATTATTTATTTAAAAATAAATAAATAAATAGACTTTGAAATATACCTACTTACATTTTCCTCGCAGACGCGCTCCGGGTGCAAGTACAGTGCTGACATGTCATTTCCTAAAATTATATTAAGCGAGGTTTCGGGTAAATATATAAGGAAAAAAGGCAGTATATATTTTAGCACTAGTACAACAAGAACACGTACGGAATTAAAATGAATGGACTATAGAATAATAATTGTTTTGCAACAATTTAATTGGTTTAAAAGCAAACAAGATTATCCCTAAACTATTGTTCACAGAAAATAAATATAAAAAGAGAATTTGCACAAAACCTGCCGCGAAGCCCTGTCGCTGCTGATTGGTTGTCTTTACGCACTTTGCAAAGGGAGCCTCGTCTTCCAGATTATCATCATATATTCTGTGTGCTTTTGAAGGCGTGGATTTCCAGAACAACTTTCTTGTTGAAGGCTGTCAAAAGAGGAGGAGCGGGTGCTATCCTACTCTACATCTTGAAGGGAAGTGTCAGCGAGGATAGAGGAAGTGTGACTAAAGAGCTAATTGTAATGCAAAGCTGAGACTCCCCTTTTTCATTACTCAAAGCTAAAGGATTGTTTACTAGGAACTGGACGTTACAGACAGGGTAAATATATTTTATATCCTTTTTCTGTTTGTCTTATTCAAAAGTCGAAACAAACACTACGTTTCTGTTTGGGACACGGGCACTGTTTTCCATTCTGCAGAATTGTTTTTGGTTTGAAATGTTAATCATTTACCGATGTCGACCGTGTCCCTTAATATTTAAAATAATAGCTCTTAAGTGTTCGACCGGAAGCCAGTAATATACTCCCGAACCCTAACTTTTGCCTTGACCCCACATAGGTCTACTATTTGACAAAAAACTACCGCTACTGTATCATAGACGACTAGCGACGACTGCAGGGCGGATATTCAGCATTGAGCAGGGAAATGAACTGCTGCAGTAGGAGCATTGTAAAGAACATGTTGTAAAACAACTGTTTAGTATAAAAAATATAGAACAGAGCGCAGTGTGTACCAGACATTAAGACAATAACTCGGACAACAGCGCTACTAGTTCTTAAAGTTTTAGAATAACGTGTTTTCTTTAAACATCTCTGAATGTACAATAATAATATTGAGCCATTCTTCTCCCTCCACGTTCACCTCAGGAGGGAACAACGCATCCCAGGTGTTGTTGAAACTCAGTTTATACATTACTAGTCCCACACAACCTTTCACCTGACACATCACCTTTGATTGAAATACCTCCGCCACTTACCTGTCCCAATTCTACAACATAAGTAGCGGGCTGCAGATACTAAAGAGACGTGACAGGATGGAGATAAACGGGACTAAAAGAGAACCAAGAAGGAAACCAGAGACGTCACTTAGTGTGCTTTGGACTTGTTTTTATTTTATTATTTTGTCACAGTGTGAGTAGCACTACACTGGTAAAGCAGCATGCTTTTACCTGCCCAGAGTATAGTCCTGGCTTAATGAACAGTGCCTTCGAGAACCTGCCCAGTGTAGTGTCCCGGCTAATATCCCGCAGCACTGAAGAGCAACGCTACAGTATTGAAAAGAAACAAAAAAAAAAAAAAAAAAAAAAAAAAAAAGTGAAATAAAGGAACCATAACTGAATCAGCTCGAACTTGACCGAAACGAAAAAAAAAACAAAAAAAAAAAACGCACCCACAAAAAACCCACAAAGGCGTCTATTAGGTGGGCTGTGAATATCCTACAAACTGTCTCCCAGAGAAAGGTAGACTTACATTTAATGTACTTTCTAAGGACGAGCTGAACAGTCTCGTCGAGTTCTCTGGGAATTTTATGCATTATTATTATTATTATTATTATTATTATTATTATTATTATTATTATTATTATTATTTTGTTTCAAAAGAAAAAAAAAAAAAAAAAAAAACCGGTCTGTCGACACCTTCAGATGCGCACGCGTTGTTATCGAATCGCTTTTTGAATGACCCACCATATGATACAAAATCGTTTTTACGCGTTACATTGCGCAATGTTGTAATGAGCGCAACCCCCACCCCCCCCCCCCCCCCCCCCCCCCCCCCCCCCCAAAAAAGAAAACTGTGATAATTTTTTTAGGGAGTCAGTCCCGTGTTTTGCTCGTAAAACGCGCATTCTGAGACAGACTTATATGTCTATATTAAATAATTCTGTAAGACTTATTCGATATAATATATATAATATCTATATATATATATATATATATATATATATATTAAATTGATGTTCTTTTAAATAAAACACTTAAATATTTACTTTTTACAAACTATTTTCTTGTGCGTAGTGATATTTTCTGTTATTGGAAAGGTTTATGTTTTTTTGTTTTTTTTTTAATGTGCTGTGTTAATTTAAATAGGAAATACATCTAACAATTGAATAACAGTTTTATATGAGCATTAAGGCATTCCAGGGGATGGGTTGACGTGCTATAGCCACATACTTAAGGTACGACGCCCAGAGGAGTGCCATTAACCCTTAAGCGTGTGGTTATAGCATTTCAACCCACCCCTTGTCATGCCTTGGTGCTTCAATGGCTCAGTCAGCATCCCCTGTGGGATGGCGATTGTGGAATGTAATGATGTGATATATGCATATGTACATAGTGACCATATGGCTCTGTGTTCAACGGGACAGTTTAGGATAGTTAAGGCTTTTCAACTCGCAATTCTGGTAAACATAGTCCTGCTTCACTTAAAGGTATGAATGGTACCTGAGACAGGTAAAATGTACCAGAATACATTGGGTTGCGAGTTGAAAAGCCTGAACTGTCCCGCTGAACACATAGCCACCTTATGTTAGAGAATAGGGCTGCAACGATACCCAAATGTCACAATATGGTACTGTTGCGATATGCAGGTCTCGGTGCAATACGGTCCTGATGCTCTGTTTGTATGATGAGTGATAAGACCTGTCTGCATGTTTACATAGAGAAACTTACTCAAAAGTGATACATTAATACATCCTGTATTCAGGGCCCGATTAACGCATAGGCACACTAGGCATGTGCTCAAAGAGCTGGCTCCTTTTGCACAGCGGCATCGGCGCTATGCTTTAGTGCAAGAGGTCCTGGGTTCACACCCACCCTCTGCCTGTGTTTGGATTGCCTCGCCCTGTGTGATGCACCTACTTGCTAGGTTACTTACCGGAACCCTGGTTCCCTGGAAGACGACCACCACTTACATTGGTATGGGATATTCCTGCCCTTCGGGTAGGTGTTGCTGAACTCTCTATACCAGAGCTGCCGAAAGGCCCCTTCCCGTGATGACGCACTCGGTCCCGCCTACCGAGGGAATAAAATCGTCACAGGAAGATCCTCCTCTTTTTCCATCAAACCCATGAGGGCGACTGCAGCGACCTCGCGGGTGGTGGTCGTCTTCTCTTTCAGGGAACCAGGGTTACTGTAAGTAACCTAACGTTCCCTTTCAATTCGAAGACAACCACCACTTACATTGGTATGGGGTAACGTATACCAAAGCCGTCGCGAGGGAGAAGGAACGGCAGCACATGAGGGATGCACAACACTGACTAACCCAGAGGTTAGTGGTGAGAACTGATACCTTCAACAGAGATGCCAGGTTCTGAAAGTGGAAAATAGTAGCACTTGCCATAAAAAAATAGTATCACCTGACCAGTAAAAAAAAAAAAATGACCTGGAGAGCGAGGCGGTATTTTTTTTTTCATGATCAGGTGCTGCTAGCACCTTCAAATTAAAAAGGAAAAGCGCACTTTCTGTGCTCTGTACTAATGGGAACATGAAAGTATGTGTCCCTTAAGTCCACGGTGGTGAACCAGTCGCTTAGCTGGACGAACTGGAGGTGACGGTGCTTCAGCACTCGAAACCTCCTTTCTTTTAAGAGCCTCGTTTAGGAGCCTCAGGTCTAAGATGGGGCAAAAGCCGCCGTCTTTCTTGGGTACCAGAAAGTACCTCGAGTAGTACCCCTCTCCGTGGGAGACGGGGTCTACGAGACAAGTGGCTCGCTTGCACAGCAAGGCAGCCACTTCTTTCTGAAGTACCGAGGCTTGTAGAGGGTCTGTCACAAAAATGTTTGTTACACCTTTAAAGGGAGGAGGTCCCAAGCGAAACTGAAGTGCATAGCTGTTTTGCACGGTGGCGAGCACCCAGGAGTCTGACCCCCTTTTCACACTGGGAACACTAGTAAGTGTACCGATTACGGTACACTTGCCAAGTGTGCTCAGGGCTTTTCAGGCGTAACATCCTCAAATTGTTTCTCTGAGTACAGTTGGAAATGTACTGAGAACACTTCCATCTTTTCAAGTGTACCAAGAACACTTCCCTTTCACATCACACATCTGCAATTGTACTGAGACCACAAGAAAATCATATGATCTCCTTGAAGTGAATTCTGGGAAGTTCTAGAGCCATGGAGAAAATTATGGAGAAAGTCCTGATTTTGTATGCTGCACTTCTGTGGTGTTTTGTAATAGGGATAAACAAACACAAACAAAGGCAAAGGTTAGGGTTAGGGTTAGGGCTAGGGACATGTGAAGAAATGCCTAATATTTCTACAGTTGCAGAAGAGGCAATGGAGTGCTTTTCTTCATCTCCATGGAGTGACATCTTCAACAAAAATTTCAAGGTATGCTACAAAGATGTTAATAATACTGTATATACAATTGGTCCTCAGATTCTTCTGGTTTAGTTCCGACTGAGTTATCAGTTACTGAGCTGAATACTTATCAGCCCTATCTTCACCAGTATCAGAGCTGAAAACATAATAATAATAATTAAAAAAAAAAAAACTCTAAATAAGAGCTCAGTTGGAAAAAAACCATTTGATGGCAGCCATATCTCTATTGTTGCATCTACTGAAAATAAAACTGATTACTATAATAGAAACAGTGATCAACCACACCTTTACAAGGTGTGGTTGATCACCGTTACAGATTTTGGGATATAATAGTTGGCTGGCCAGGAAAAGTCCACGATGCACAAGTATTTGTCAGTTCCTCTCTATATAAATTGGGGCAAGATGGTAGCCTATTCCCAAATGTGACAGAGAATTTCAATGGGATTAATGTCCCTATCACTGTAATTGGTGATGCAGCATACCCCTGCCATGAAAAGAAAAGAATGGCTGTAAAATGTGCCTTTGGCCGACTTAAGGGGTGCTGGAGATGTCTATTGGAGATGTGTAATTAACAAACAAAAACATCTCCAATATGCCATATAGTATAATGTGAAAATGAAACATATGTTTAGATAAAAAAAAATTGTGCAATAACCTTAAAGCCTAATAAAAACTTTTTTTTTTTTTTTTTTATAACTTTGATGCACTTTATAAAGCTGTCTTGCTGTAAAAATATGTATCACCAATATTAAAAACTATGTTGACCTACTAAACTGAAGATATTTGGAAAATCAGTACTACCATCAATACTACCATCCTATCTTACGCATTCATTTAAACAGGTAAACTTTTAACTTCAAAGCTATCAACAACAAAAAAAAAAAAAAAAACACTTCAACAGCTCTGAAAAAAAGAGCTTACAGAACAGTTTCACGCTTACAGTAGTGGCTATATATTTGTCAATCATATTACATATAGGAGCAATAAGGAGCACATCTAAAAAATATATAGATCTTTATATCTAGAAAATTTCCATCTAAACATCTTAAAGATATACATATATATATATATATGAATATATATATATATTATTATGTATATTATCTAGTGATATATGTATTGTGTGTGTCCCCAGTAAAAAAGTTTTTTTCTCGTGATACAATTTCTGTTGCTAATACTGAATATTTTACATAACTTTCAAAACTTACAAAACATCTTCATAGTCATTAGTGCGGATGCTACTCAGCAATGTATAAAATGAGGAGTCACCATGATTTGTGCCCTCCATTTCCACAACATTTTGCTATAATTGTTCTGACTCAGTGCAAGTTTTAGCAACATGTGTGTGACTGTCTGGTCAGAGGGTGTGGCTGTGATTGCAGTGTAGTGTATCCAGATGAGGAACTAGGAATGAGATTGTAAACAGACTCCACAGGCTGTCTTCCTGAAGTGCTTGAACCAGTGGATATCATGCTTGCGAACATTTTCATCATTTGTCTGGCATGCTTCAACTCTCGCTGATGCCTCCTCTCCAGTTTCCAGCTCTCGCTGTGCTGCCAGGTCTAGAGTTTGAAAGAACATTGATCTCTCTTCTTTGTGAGAATCAATGAAGGACTGCATAATATTTTTTTCCTCTGCGTTCCTACTTTTTTCTGAAGTTTCTCAGCACCTGGAATTTTCATTTGCCTTCTGGTCTTGCAAGGAGGTGAGCTGGGGTTTGATGATGGTGAGCTCGTAGACAATTCAGATGTTGGTCTTTTTCTCAGATTTTCAAAATGTTGGTCATCCTCATCGTCATCTCCATTGGTCTCTGCGTTATCATTTGTCTGAAAAAAGAACAAAGCATATATGTTATTCATTATTATTTAATGATAGGGACATATCATATCAGATGAGGAGCGACTGCGGGCATGTCCGATAGGGGTCTCTGGGACAGGTCATCTGGGGCGCCCTGAGCCACTGGCGATCTGGCCATAGAGGACGCGGAGCTCACCCTTTTGGCTCTCTCTAACCAGGCTTCCTTCAGTCGGGCTGAAGGGCAGAAGAGCAGTGCCTACGCAACTAGCGCAACGTGCACCACGTGCACTGTTTACACTGAACATCCCAAGCACCATGCGTACCAGGTACCATACACTACGTGAACTGCGTACCGTGTGTAGTCGCACTAGAGTGGTAGGTATCAGCACGTGTGCACACATGCACTGTGCGAACTGAGCACCGCACACACAGAGTACTGAGGGCACTAAGTGCACCACGTATCATGCAGCGTTGCTGTGCACTACCACTGAGGCGCTGGGCACCATGTGTCGCTTATACTAAGCACCTGTGCCCCAAGATAATAATATCACAGGCTATGCATGCGCCACAGTACTGCAGCACCAGGGAGGCCGCTACACAATATGCCTACTCTAACCACATGGTCAACACACACACCTGGTCAGCGCATAGCGTTTAACATGGTGAAAAATAGTATACTGTTTGTTTACAAGGCCCCACTCACCGAGGTGGCGGGTCTGTGCAGCCGGCAGGGTCTACTCGACAGCGGGGATATGGCAAGGCCTAGCCCCGTGGAGGAGAGCACGGTTAGGAAGGTCACTCAACCAAGGGGCTACGGCAAGGCCTAGCCACGAGGAGGACATGTGTATTCACAGGAGAAAGAAAGGAGAGAGAGGGTACACTGTCTACAAGGCCCGACTGACCGAGGTGGCAGGCCTGTGTGGCCAGCAGGGTCTACTCGACAGCAGGCATACGGCAAGGCCTAGCGAAGTGGAGGAGAGCACGGCTGGGAGGTCACTTGACATCGGGGATACAGCAAGGCCTAGCCACGAGGAGGACACTTGTACTCTCAAGAAGAAAAGACAAGGTAAGACTTTCAGCACAAATGCAAGGAAAATACAACCAACTCGACTTGAGAAGCTTTTTCCTTATCCACACTCAGCTAAACACAGAGGTCTTACCTTACCATCTTGAGTGGGAAAAAAAGGAGGATCCTCCTATGAGTGATGGTTTTATTCCCTCAGTAGACGGCATCGAGTGTGTCATAACAGGAAGGGGCCTTTCGGCAGCTCTGGTATAGAGAGCTCAGCAATACCTACCCGAAGGGCAGGAATATCCCATACCAATGTAAGTGGTGGTCGACTTCGAATTGAAAGAGAACTGAGGTTCGCTACAATATGTTGGCTTTGCCACACAGCACTGCAGAATTAGCTTGTAAAAACACATCAGAAATCAGCTGTCTACAGACATCAAGACTGCTGTTAAAAACAGCACCAACTTCAGACCAACGATTCAGTCTTCAAATCTGTCCTTGTATGACCATAAGAAGTAAATAAGACCTAAACTTAAAAGTAAGTACACCAAACTAGCCTATTTTACAATGTTTTTATTCTTTTAAATGATGTCAGTAAAAAAAGTGTAGATTAAAAAAAAAAGCCCACTGTGTCAGTAAAAACAGAATGACAAGGTTGGCAACCCCCTGATTTGACTACATGACAATGTGCAAGTTTATATATATATATATATATTATATATATATATATATATATATATATATATATATATATATATTATATATAGATCTATATACTATATCTAAATCTGATATCCCTGAATGGAACAAATGAAAAAAAATCCAACTGGGTCGTGGATTGTCAGGACTTTTTAGTTTTTGATGTTTGAATAAAAACGGTTTGCGTTAGTTCTTGTTCAAGCATCTGAAGAAACAAAGTTCTGACTTGATCTAATATGTCTTCTGCATATGACATACCTTTTAAACCCAGCATAATTCTGGTTGTTCTATTTTGCACTCTTTCTAGAGCAGCAATATCCTTTTTGTAGTGAGGTGACCAGAACGGAGCACAATATCCTGGATGAGGTCTTACAATAGTAACGTTTTAACATTACTTCCTTTTAAATTCTACACTTTTCACTATATTTCCAAGAATTTTGTGGATCTTTTTTTATAGCTTCTCCACACTGTCTAGATGAAGACATTTATGAGTCAACATAAACTCCTAGGTCTTTTTCATAGATTCCTTCTTCAACTTCAGTATCTCCCATATGACATATATAATGCACATTTTTATACACTTTTCTGTATTAAATGTCATTTGCCATGTGTCTGCACAGTTCTGAATGCTGTCTGGATCATTTTGAATGACCTTTGCTGCTGCAACGATGTTTGCCACTCCTCCTATTTATGTGTTATCTGCGAATTTAACAAGTTTGCTTACTATACCAGAATCTAAGTCATTAATGTAGGTTAAGAATAGCAGAGAACCTAATACTGATCCATGTGGTACTCCACCTGTTACCCACTCCATTTTGAGGTTTAGATTCGTCTACTTTTGGACTGTAATTGTTTTGCGCCTCTAGTACTACATTTTTAAAAGACAGCCATCCTTTTTCCGTGGATGTTTTCTCTATTTTACTCAAATTTTATAGAGGGTGAAATTGAAATCCCACATTAATATGGTTTCTCCTTTGCTCCTTTGCTAATGTCATTGTATATTGACTATTTTGCTCGGTGCCTGAATTTGGCGGTCTATAACATGCCCCGATTATGCCCTTTGAATTTTTGTCAATTATTCTGACCCTTATTGATTCTGCGTTGTTTTTTTCTTCCAGATTTAACACCTGGGCTTCAAGACTATTTTTGATTTATAGCTGTCACAAAGACGGCCAGAGTGGGGGACGTCCGACCAGAAACAGGAAAATAAACAAAGAGAGAGGTGGAGTGGTTGAGCTGAGCGAATGGCTTCGCGCAGCATTTAATGAGTGATCAGAACAGAGAGAAAATAAACGGTTATATTAAACAAAAAACACAGGACACGGCACATTCACCAAAATAAACAGACAAACAAAACGGACCAAACAAAACACGGTGAGCTTCTTTATTATTATTATACTTATTATTTCCTCCATCTCCAATCCCGTTCTCCACTCACCAAACACACAACCCCGAGTGAGTGAAAACATGCTGCTTTTATGCAGCTGTACCAAGACTCGACTGCTAATCAGTCATTCAATTGGAGTCACGGTACAACTGCACGTGAATTCCCCGTGCTCACATATTATTACATTTTACTTGCGCGTGAAGTGCTGTGCAATCCTCGTGCCTAAATATAAATATAAATTTTTAAACACAAACGTGAAACACAGACCCATTTATATCCCGTGTACCAGTGACTATACACCAACATTAAACACACAACATGAGACATGAGATGCAAAAAAGGGTGAAACAAAAAAAACAAAAAACAAGGTAAAGTGTGGATTGTAAAAAAACAAAAAACAAGGTAAATTGAGGATTGTAAAAAAAAACAAAAAACAAGGTAAAGTGTGGATTGTAAAACAACAACAAAAAACAAACAAACAAAAAAAGCTACCACAATGCCCTGGAAATGTGTAAAAATGGACATACCAGTGATTTTTAACCCATTAGCAAAGGATGATTTATTCCCTTATAATTTGTTTATTTACCATTTTTCTAGTTTTTTTTGTTCTTGTGAAAAAAAAAGAAAACATTTCAGAGGAAAAAAAAAAAAAACTAAAGCAAATGCCCCAGTTGAATAGTTGGTCTGTAGACAATGTGTTAGTGCATACTGCCACCTGCTGACAAAGATAGGCAAATGCATCTGAATAACGCTTCCAACATTTAACCCATTAAGTGCCATTGTTCTCATTTGAGAACAGTCTACTTTGTAATTTTGTGGAACATTTTTAACTTGTTTAACTGGAACACATCTAACGCGACTGTCCTCAAAACAGGACTCTGGGAATATATGTTGTAAATATGTCTGTCAGTTCACATTTCTAATAGATTGAAAGCTTTTAGAATTTGCTGCACAGCCAGTAGGCTATGTCACAAGCTGCAGATTGACAGAAACTTTTGTTTGGTGCTGAATGGGTTCATAGTTTTACTTTGTCTCTGCATCACTCGGAGGCTGTAGATTCTGTCACTCCAATACTGAAGTATCACTTTGCTGTAAATATGCCTGAACCTGCTTTGAGCTTGTCTGGATAAGTGCTGGGTCTCAGCAACCTTCTTCATGCTGTTTATATCATGTGACAACCTTTCAACTCTCCCAGCCCCACCTACCCTGCACACTCGTCATCGTGATCCTCTGCCTACCTCTCTGCACCAACTGTGTGAAATACGAAAAGCATGATAGCTTGTACTACCCTAGGCTGAATAAATCTCTGTATGCAAGCCGTGCTTTCAATTAGTGTTGCACTTCCTTGGTCACCTGGAGGGTGAAACTGTCCCATCTCTTCAATGACTTCTTTCCTTCCATTAACCAGCCAGCTGCCTCCCCTATTGCCTGACACACTTTCAGCCAGAGGACACTGTTAAGCTTAAATGATCCAGAAAGTGCAAGTGAAGCAGATATCCTGGAATTAGGGCATAGAAACCAACTCTATAGTAACAGATATCCTGTTTTAAATTAAATTTACTTTAACAAGCTTGTGTGGCTAATGGCAGTGCAATACAGGCATTGGGATTGATTCAACATGTAAATAATAGAATGACATGTCCAGTCCCATAGCCTCACATCATGCAGCTCGCAGGCCTGCACCTCTGCCTCTCTCTCCTGGAGGTCGCCTCTGCATTTAGGATCTGTGCCTTCAACGTGCAGGCCTTCGGGGACTCCAAGGCAAGCGACCAGGGCGTCACAGAGGTCCTGGTGAGGGTGAGTCTGGAGAGCAGACACAGGAGGGTTCAAATGACTTTGAAGGGGAGACAGTGGAAACAGTGAAACTGAACAGGGTTGAAATTACTCCAGATATATAGATCTCTCTATATGTACCGCTGATCCAGTTGTCTGAACATTATTTATTATAAATTACTGATAGTATCAGATTCTGGGGTTTCTGTCTGTTTGTTTTTGCACCTATCTTGATAATCGCTTATGAAATTGTCATGAATCCTGCTAATTCCTATTCTTTGCTAGTCTGTACATGCTGCTGATGGTATTTCACCTTTTCGTCACAGTGATAGCTCTGAATATGAATGCACAGCGGGGGGGATGGGTGGTGTTACTGATAGCTCTGAATGTGAATGCACCACTGTGGGGGGGTTTGATGTTATTGATATCCCTGAATATGAATGCACAGCAGACTGGGGATGTCAGTGATAGCTCTGAATGTGAATGCACCAATGTGGTGGTGGTGGTGGTGGTGGTGGGGGGGGTTGATGTTATTGATAGCTCTGAATATGAATTCTCAGCCGGGGGGGGACGATGTTATTGACGTGTATTTTTTTATTGTTAACCAGATCTTGTCACGCTGTGATGTGTGTCTGATTCAGGAGGTGCGTGATTCAAAGGGAAGGGCTGTGCCAGCGCTGGTAAACAATCTGAACAGGTAAACTGAGCTCCTGCAGCCCTAATATAACTGATCAGCGGCCAGTAATCAGACACCGCAAAGCAGCTGTCCCCGCTGTTCTGCTGTGTTTTCAGTGTTACAGTACAAACCCCTTTGTGGATCAGTCCTTGTGGCAGGGGGAGATCTGTGCTGACTCTGCTGTGTTTTCAGTGTTACAGTACAAACCCCTTTGTGGATCAGTCCTACATTCATATAACCGTCAGAAGGTTCTTTTTGTAATTCATTCAGTTTTCTGGGTAGATCTCTAATATTGATCGATGGAGGTCAGAAGGCAACAGTAAAAATGGCTGCATGAATTGAATTTAGTTTCAGTTGATGGGAGCCCGGATATAACAAGCAGATCCAAAATTGGGGTGAAAATGAGTAAAATATCATGACATTGTTTATTGTCTTCCTGCCTTTCCTCAGGTTTGATAGGAATCACAACTACAAGTTTGTTGCAAGTGGTCGTCTAGGAAGAGGTTCTTACCTGGAGCAATATGTGTTCATATACAGGTGAACTTTTAAAATGACTTTTTAGCTCCTAGCTCCTCCATTTTAACTACTAGACTAGCCACACTGCTCCCCTCCTTCCCAGTCCCTCAGTTCTAACCAGTAGACATGATCACACTGCTTCCTTCTCAGTCCTTCAGCTCTAACCCTAGACTAGCCACTGTCTCCCTCCCTCCCAGTCCCACAGCTCTAATCACTAGACTAGCCACACTGCTCCCCTCCCTCCCAGTCCCTCAGCTCTAATCACTAGACTAGGCCACACTGCTTCCCTCCCTCCCAGTCCCTCAGCTCTAATCACTAGACTTGCCACACTGCTTCCCTCTTCCGTCCCTCAGCTCTAATCACTTAACTAAACCAGGGGTTTCCAAACTGTGGTCCGCAGCCCAAAGGTGGGCCACGGGAGCAATGACAATCTGTGTATTTTTTTCTATTAATAATGAAAAGCAGGCGCCAGCAGCAGCTGTAACTGTAAAGCAAGGGAGTATTGGCGAACTGTCAATCAAAGCAGAACTTCACAAATCGGAGCAAACAGATTGCCTACCTGCAGGCGGGATATAGTGGAGAGCTCTGACAATAGGGCAGTGTTTAGGTCATGTGATCGCTCTGCTGGCAGATGTAAAAAATGTGTTCAGCATTTTATAAAATTACAATATGTCAAATCTGCTACCAAAGAATACGTTTTGCAAAGTATAAAGAACAAAACAGGCAGCTGCCGCAGTTTGAATGCATTTGTACCGCGGGCTCAGTTTTGAGATGCTGAAATGGGTTTTTCCTTTTGTAGAAAAGTTTTCATACTGACTTTTGGTCTTGATAACATTCATGTAAAAATTCAATTGATGCTTATGATGAATACGTTTTTGTGACTAATTAGCTATTGACATTTAAAATAGTGTACTTTGATGTATGCTTCAATAGTAACTAAATCAAACTCATAAATCTTGTTACATACCAGTAATTGATTCATTAAAATGTTTGGATATACAGCTATTTTATTGATTACTGGCTTGTTCACGTCATCTTAAAATAACAAGAATATGTTTTGTTGGGAAATAATAATAATAATAATAATAATAATAATAATAATAATAATAATAATAATAATAATAATAATAATAATAATAAAATGTTTTTTTGACTGATTTAAAATTTTTCTTTTGGTTAAGTGGCGCAGCTGTGCTTTTTATGGGGGCGGGGGTGTTGCAAGCCAACTGAATGTGATTTTGCAAATTGTATAGTGGCGAAAAAAGTAACTTGTGCAAGAAAAGGTTTCCCTTTGTATTGTGCAAATTCGTTTTTGTGCATGACGGTTGAGCGTGAGAGGTACGTTTTAGGTACAGTGTTCAGCAATAAAGATTTAAGTAATGTTTTTGTGCACATTGTACTGGTTTTACTCAAACTGATTCCTGTTCAGGTATTTATGAATGTGAATAATAAGAGACATGCACTTCTTTCTTGTTTGACCAAGAAAAATAACTGCATTTCTAAAATTTTCAATTATACAAAAGTGCCTAATTTAAAGTTTTGACAAAAACATCTGTTTTAGTTTTTGCAATTTATTTTATTTACAAAAATTTGTGTTTCAATTTCTTATTTTCACTCAGTGCATATTCTATGTGATTTCCGTCTTTCACAATATTTATTCATATTAATAAAGGACAGTTTTTAGATTAGGTTTATTTATAATGTTACAGGTTTAAACATATAAAATGCTTCTAATTTGACATTTTCCCAAGGATTGCTAATACTGGGCCGTAATGCCTAATGCAGCTGAACGGGTGGGCCTTGGGTAAAAACGTTTGGGAACCCCTAGACTAGACCACACTGCTTCCCTGCCAGGAGCCCAGTGAATACAGTGCTGTGTGATTCTTGCAGGTCTGATGTAGTTGATGTTCGAGACCAGTACCAGTATCCTGACACTCAGAAGGATGACCCTGATGCTTTCTCCAGAGAACCCTTCATTGTGCACTTCCATTCCCCACACACAGGTTAGTGCTGCAGTCAGGAGAGCTTCATTCCTCACACACAGGTTAGTGTATTAACCTCTTTAAGACTTGAAACCTGAATAAGATATAACAAAGCTGCTCATCCGAGCCTCTGATGCATTCATGCCTGCCCCGAGGGTATAAAGGACTGCATGCACAGAACTCAGCATCATTTTTCCTTCAAATCTGCTGCAAACATGGACTTGGAATGGATACTTTTCTATTTCAGGGAACCAGGGTTATGGTAATAGCCTAAAGCTTTGAAGTACGAAATGTAACCATTAACAAATGGATCAGTATACATCTCAAGGGCAAGATTGCTGCACGAACAGAATGTTTTAAGGCTAAGCCGAGGCTGCTTTGTGCTGTACCATTTGGAACCCCAGTAACAAGTAGCTAGGCTAAAAAATGAGGGAGAACTGCCCTCTATGACTGTGTTATAAGGGTCGGCTGACTCTAATTCCAAAACCAGAGTTTTGAGGATCCACAACCTCCACAAGTCTAGAGCCTAGTAAAGGTATGGGGAGTAGCCCACACTTCTGCATTGCAAATGTCTTTGACAGATGCACCCTGGAATAAATCCCACGAAGTTGCCATACACCTAGAGAAAATGCCATGCACCTAGAGGAAATGCCATGCACCTAGAGGAAATGCCATGCACCTAGAGCTTTCTGGAGGAGGCAAGTTGGCCAGCTCTTAGGCAGCCCTGACCGTGTTTGCTATCCACTTGGACATCTGCTGCTTAGAGAGGGCTTGACCATGGGACTTAGTGGAGCAGACAAAAGATTGTTCTGACTGTAGCAGCCTCTGCAACCGAAGCAGCCTCTTGATCCTGTGCAGCGCTGCTGAGCCCAGCAGCTGCTCTGTGCTGCAGCACACAATGCAGACAGGCCTGCGCTTAGTCTCTGCGAAAACAGAAAAATACAATGAGAATAGAAATATTTCTCTCATACAAAATAGTGTAATAGCAGTTACTTAAATTGCAGCCTGTGGGGAGAGCACAAAGTCAGCTAACTTACGTTGCTTGATCCCTGAAGGGATGACTCAAGCCGTCGGCATCACACAGGGTACAAGGCCACAGCGGTATGTAACAAACAACAGGCTGTAGTGCACAAATATGTGTAATTAGTAAAACTTTTACAGCGATTATTTGTAATATCACATATCATTTGTGTAAAACACAATAAATGTGAACATTTATAAGAGAAAATGTAACAAGTACTTATCTGAATAGGCTCTCCTATCAGGTCAGTCCTTGGTGCTGATCTGTGCATGCAGTCCTCGGGAGCGGGCATGACGCTTGACTGAGCAGCTTTGTATTATCTTATTCAGGTTTCTGGTCTTGCAGGTTAATACCCATTCGGTAATGGTTACATTTCGTATTTGAAAGGGAACTGCTAGATAATGCCACAAGGTGGCAGCAGTTGCGTATGCAAGACAGCTGCAGGGGTGGGATTTTGTGTTGGTGGAGTGGATTGTGAGACTGCAGAGTGGCATTAAACACGCTGCAGACTACATGGGGAGAACCCATCCGGATCTGATAGGAATGTAACTACTTTCACTAACTGGACATTTTAACACATCTAACATTTTCTTGTGTATTCACTGAGATACAGTAATTCTATTAAACAGATTCCGATGAATTGTCCATTACAGAAAATAGATGTTCCTAGTTGTTGCAGATTTTATTTTGCTACAGATAATATCTGCCTCGTCTTGATATGTTCTGTTTGCATTCCTGTCAACACCACACCATAGGCACATCATCAGCAACTTACTCAGAGTGCATTGAAAACGATCACCATTTGGCCCATCTAAGCCCGTCCTGTTCATAGTTGCTGATTGGTCTAAAAAATGTTGTCAAGTCGGGTTTAAAGGATCCCAGTGATTCAGCATCAACAACATGACTAGGTAACCCATTCTATACCCTCCCCACTCTGTATTAAGAAGTGTCTCTGACTCCCTGTGATCCGCCTCCACTTAATCTCTGTTGGTGTCCTCTGGTCCTGGTTTCTGTGCTACACTTAAAGTATTGGTTAGGGTTAAATATGTCAGCTTCTCTTAAGACCGCCCTTTTATCTTTGAGAAAATGTATCAAGGGGAGGCCATTCCACTCATTTCTGCTCGTCCAATCAGCTACTGGACAAGCATCTCATGTTCCTGGGGTAAGCCGTCTGGACCAGAGGATTTGTTGGTTGTGGGAGCCCCCAGTCCTCTTAAACTGAGGGAAAACAAAGTCTCTTTGCTGCTTGGAACTTGTGTTCAGGAGACTGGGTTTCAGGAGACTTGGTTTCAGCCACTGCATGACACACCAGGGGAGACAGAGTTTGATACAACAAAGTTGCCTCAAACTATGGAACCAGGTATCAAGCCGCTTTGTGTTCTCTCAGCTTTAGTACTTCAGTCTGATTTCTACTGCTTGTGTCTTGCACAGTGTGAAGGCTGTCTGTATAAGGGGGCAGAACACTGTATATCAGATGTAACACATCCTTTCTCCTGTTCTCAGAACTACAGGACCTGGTCCTTGTGCCCCAGCATACCACACCAAAGAATGCAACAAGGGAGATAGATGAGCTGTATGACGTCTTTCTGGAGATCAGACGCCTATGGAGAATTCAGGTGAGAGTGGCTAGACATCACTTCTGAAATCTGTATTTTTTCAAACATTACCACATGTCAGCAATTACATGTCAATGGTTTGGAAATGCTTAAAGAATAATAAAACAAGGCTTACCTTCCTATTCATTTTAGGGTGCATGATGTTAAAGCCATGGCCGTATCTTCTTAGCACATCTGTTTTTTTTAATTTAAATGACTTCGCCATTGAATCGTTGCAGTAGGATTGGTGATATTGAGCTATATTGCTGCAGTAGGCTTGGTGATATTGAGCTGTATTGCTAAGGTAGTGTCAAATGACATTTCTTTCATTTCTAGGTTCATAAAATGGGGACCCTAAAGTGCTGTTCGCCTACGTCCGTCTGTTTGTTACACTCTACATAGTGAACATGATAACTGCTATGATTTTTTCCCCAATCTTCTACAACCTCTTGTCCCACACTCCTATAGACGTTTCAGATTGCATCGGGCTGTAATCCGATAAACTCTTCATTATATTGTTTTTGATTTGAGCTGAGGAGCTGCTCTTCATTCTAGTTTCAGTCATTTGTAATGTAGGCAGCCACAGTGTTTATATTTGTAAGTGCTGCCGCCATCTACTGGACAGCTAGTGCATTGCCGAAAAAGGAAACTGATTCAAAATGTCTGGTCACTAGATGGCACTGGCTTTTCCGTCTATAAACACACTCTGGATGATCTAGTCTGCATATCTATGGCAGGCAACTGGAACTGAAGAGCAACTGCTGAAGGTGGTCTTATTACAGTCTAATTAGGAACCAATCAGCAATTTAAGAAGCACGCCCAATGATTGCAACATCACGAAAAAGATAGGGGACAGTACAAAAATAACAGAAAAAACTATGTGAAGGTTTTTAGTAAAACCATGATTGGTTGATATAATGAGTGTGTGGGGACAGCTGTGCAGGTATGGTCTGTGATAACTTCTCTCTCTCTTGCCGGCAGGATGTTATGTTCCTGGGTGATTTTAACGCAGCTTGCGGATATGTGCCCAAGAAAGACTGGCCTAAAATCCGTCTGCGCAGCAACCCGGAATTCCACTGGCTAATCGGGGACAAAACTGACACAACAGTGCGCGACAACACAGTCTGCGCTTACGACAGGCAAGTCCACTAAAACACTGCCATTTCTTATGCTGTATTTTTTCAGAGTAGGGTGACACATTTTATTTAAGTCTTGGCTCTTGATCATTCAGATAATATTCATAATTGAATATGCAGGATATGCAGGAGTTTCAAGCATGAATATTCTCCTAATATTCCACAAAGCTAACATTTACTATTTTAGGTATAATTAAAGCCAGTGAAATATACATCATACAGATGTATTTATCTAGTAAATGTTGAGTCCTGTGTGTAACAGTGTTAATCTTCCCTTTTCTCAGAATCGTGGTGCATGGTGATGCTTTCCTTAGTGCCATTGTTCCGCAGTCTGCCAAACCATTCGACTTCCCCAGAGAATTCAGACTCACAGAGGAACAGGTAATAAACACACAGGGCTTGTATCACTATGAGCAGGGTGTAGGGAATTCTGTGCAGATTCATTTTAAAGCACACCGGATTGTTTCTCAGCTGCCTCTGATTCATTTGTGTGTATCTGTTCTCCAGAATCCCTGAATTCAGAATTGTGGTGCCACAGGGTGTTGTGATGTGCTGAAATATGCCGCTAACCCTACAGCTAACCCTAACACACAGAGCTGTGATACTTCAGCATATCACAACACTCTGGAGTACCGTAATTCCATTATAAAACATACTAACTAGGCACTCCTGATAATGATTATCAGTGTCCTTCCGCTGTTTTAAAAATAAATGTTCATGTGAGCGGTGCTGTGTGTGTGAGGTACTATATTTATTATTTCCCTCATAGTAATAACTATTAATCTTGTGTGTATTTTTTATGGATTTTAACTTTACTGTAGAATATTGGATTGATTATTAAGCACAGTTGCTAAAGATGTGATTGCTGTAATGCTATTGAAAGAGGTTGGTGCAGATGTTTCTGTGGAAAGAGGAGTTAGCCTCTATAAGGAAGAATATGGGACCAGGTATTTCTTTCTTCGTGGCTTGCTTGCCAGTAGCTTCTAGTGCCTTGTTTTTTGTGACCCGTTCTGAAGATCTTTTATTGTGTTTGAGCAGCAGCAGATGGTGTTTAACAGTTTGTATATCTACCATTTTGCTCAGCTTTGATGTCAAGAACCAGTGTAATGTATTCCCATTGGCTCCAGTGTGTAGATGATGATGTGACTGAACCAATGGAATTTAGTCTTGGTTTTATTCAATTTCCTGATATCTTTTTTTTTTTTTTGTTACCTGTTAGCAGATTCATATTTCATTACTGATATTTTGTGATGAGGCTGCAGTCACGATAATGCTGTGAAATGTTTCACTGGCTGGGTCGTGTGATTGACCAATTGGTCGTCTCTGATTGATCGTCTCTGCCTGCCGTTTGTATAATGTGAAATACAGTCCTCTAGACCATCCAGTTCCAGTAATGCATTGACTAGTTGTGACCCTGCTGGCCCCTTGGAGCACAAAGTCCAGCCCTACAGGTGTCCTCTCTCACTTCACCTGGCTGTAACCCACGGTAGCAGCGCAGCGATGCAATACTTGGGAAGCTATGATTCCCAGCAAAGACAGTGTTCCAATACTATAATATTTGCATTGCTTCACTGGAGAGTTATTAAAAGCCTGTTTTCTTAATAAAATCCATCTTGATAGTTTCTGGATGTCAAACTTTATTTTCTTCATTAAACTTTTTTTTTTTTTTTTTAAATAATCTCTCTACACTGTGCTGGTGAAGCAAAAAGAGGTGGGGGTTAGGCTGTTACACCCACCAAACAGTCTCCCTCTGCTCTGGCTATATACTCACTTTTGGACCCTTGTTGTTGCAGGCCCTGGTTATTAGTGACCACTATCCGGTCGAGGTGGAGCTGAGGCTCTCCTCTTCTGGGCAGCAGGAAGAGCATGTCCACCATTATCTCATTGGCATTGCTGTGGCTGTACTGTTACTATCCGTGATGTGCGGACCCAACGGCTGGTCTGGATTCTAACCATTTCATTATCATACTCGTGTGTACTGTAAGTCACAATGATGGTGTCTCCAGCCTTCACACCGAATGATTGGATGGGGGTGGGGGTGCAGTCATAGCCTCCTTTACCCCACCCTGACCCCGTGCTTACTACATATCTTCCCTGAATAGATCATTCCTCTTTAAATATATGAACAAGATTTGAATTATAAATGTGTCCCTCAAGTGCAGTAGTATACTCTTATTATCAATGTGCTACCAATGCAGAATGACTTTGTGGGACAGTTGTTCTTCATACAGTATTAACACAAAACATGGTTCTGCAGTGGTGCCTGCTGGCACAGGTACAGAATTCAATGTGGTGTCATTCTTGGCTGACCGCATTATAGAACAATTATCATTCAGCATTCTAAATATCTTTTGCATATAATTAAAAAGGACAGTTATCTATTCAAGGATTCCAAGATATTTAGTGATCAAGGGGTCTGAGGGGGAACAACTAGGCAATAAAAGCCCACCACTAGTCGTTACATACCTCCAAATAATAATAATAAAAAAATATCTTATTTCTGGGTGCTGGTGAACTGGCGAGGTGATCGTTAACACACGTAATGAGATGATTGACTGTTCAGGTAAGTAAGGGGGGTGTGGGATCAAAGGGGCGCCAACTCCCCCCTCCCACAGCCCACTGTTTGGTTTCAAGGCTGTTCACACCACTGGGATATATATATATATATATATATATCTATATATATATATATATATATATATATATATATATATATATTTACAAAAAAAATTGAACCTTAAATTTAAAATCAGTGCTAAGGTTACCAATGGAGACTCTGATTAAAAAGGTAATGCCAGTCTCAGCCATGATGTAACATTACTTTTATTACTTTTAACTTGTACGCCACTTCTGAAATATCAAATACAGTAAAACCTGTCTAATCCAGCCCCTCTACAAACCGGCATTCTGTATAATTCGGTCCTGACCAAACTCTCTTGAAATGAATCCTCTCTAGAACCCGGAATGTGTCTATTCTGGAATCTGGCATGATTTTAAATTTTTGTCTGTCAAAACCAATGTAAATCTGATTGTGCAGTCCGACTCAAAGTCATGCGTTTTTTCTTTTCTAAGTTTATAATCATGTAAATTCACACTCGTCCCACAGGTATGGTACAGTAGAATACTTTACATTACGGAGAATGCAAACTTAAAATGGATACAATCCTTGGATTGCAAGGATACCTGACAGTACTGTTACTATATGTAGTGTGGTGGAGTTCGTAAAGCATTCAGATGTACCTTTATTTTTATTTGACCGCACCTCTGTAATCCAGCACTATATAATTAGACAGGTTTTACTGTATTAAGATTTACGAATCTCAACTGCACAAACCCTTATCACATAAGAGTCTTGCCATGCACATGTATTTCAACCATGTCAGCCTGACAGTGTGACACCTCATAGGCTTGGTGCCAAGATTGGGGTGTGACAGTGTGGCACCTCATAGATATCAAGTCTGTCCCGTCACAGGGCCTTATTGCTTTTTAAGAATAGTTCTATTCATGTTTGTATTTCACCATCAGTGCAAGTAATGTTTTTAGACAAAGAGAGATGTAATTGATTCTGAAAAGGTAGCAGAGTCGTCAGGCATTAGTGACACGAGCGTTTTAGCACCAAAGCACAATTCTAGTCACACAAACGAAAGCTAAACAATAAAACAGAGGGCAAGAGCTAAGCTGCACAAATTGTGTCAAACAACATCTCTTTCACAATAAGAGACACCCTGATCCTTCATATACACGTATTATAAATCATATTCAGGAATGTGTTATATATATATGTATATTGCTTATGATAGTATACTCAGTATAACTGTTCTACAGTCATTTCAGTGTTTTTATTATCTATAAATTATATATTGCACTTATATTGTATGAAAATTGCATACAAATGTCAAGCTGTCACTTATTTAAATAATGTTTTCTTTTTATTAATTATTATTAATATACTGCAAGAAATGTATTTTAATTGTTATTAAGAACATGCCTTACCTGGCCACTTTATTAGGACCTGTACCTAGTATTGGGTTGGGTCACTGTTTGCCCTGATCACAGCATAGACATGGTATAGACTCCACAAGGTGTTGCAAGGTGTCTCAAGGGATCCAGTCATTAAAATATACAGGTAGTGGACAAAAAATGGAAACACCAATGTAAAGTCACTTATTAGGGCGTTGGGCCACCACATGCAGCCAGTAGGGCCTGTATGTGCCATGGCATAGTCTACCAGCCACTGAAATTCTGCAGGAGGGATGCGGCACCATTCTTCCACGAGAAAGTCAATCAACTCACGCCTGGTTGATGGAGGTGGAAAATGCAGTCTCAGGCATCGTTCCAGAATATCCCATAAATGCTCGATTGATTTCAGATCTGGTGACTGAGAAAGCCATGACATGGATAACATCATGCTCATCAAACCACTGGGCAACCACACATGCTCTGTGGATGGGGGCATTGTCATCCTGGAAGACACCCCCCATGACAGGAAAGAAATGCTGGGGTTAAGATATTTGACATGGGGTGAAGATGATCACTCAGTACCATTAAGTAGCGACTAGCATTGACCTTGTCTTCTAAGGGAATGAGTGCACCCAAACCATGCCAGGAAAATGCGCCCCACAACATTATGGAACCATCAGAACCCTTCACTGTTGGAACCAAGCACTCAGGGATGTAGAGTTCTTTAGGTTTGCGCCACACGTGCACTCGTCCATTTGTCGAGAACATGGTGAAGGATGATTCATCTGACCATTTCACATTTCTCCACTGCTCGGTAGTCCATTGCCTGTTCTCTTTTGACCACTGGACTCGCAGACGTGCATTGCCAGGTGTGATGAGCAGTTTGTTCACTGCAACCCAATTGTGGTATCCCTCTCTGTGGAGTTCTCGGTGGACTGTTTTTGATGTAACTGGCTGCTCGCGCCCCAGGTTGAAATTTGTAGTCAATTGATCTGCAGTTGCTCGCCTGTTTTGCCTTGCATTTCAAATTAATGCACGGATATCACGATCTTGGAGTATGCGCTTCCGCCCACTGTTGCCCTTTGCTGATGATGTCTTTCTCTCGGAGTTCCATGCCAACATCACCTGAGACACCGTTGCTCGTGAAACATCAGCAAGTTGAGCTGTCTTGGTCACTGAAGCTCCTGCCAAATGCGCCCCAACAATCACCCCTCTTTCAAAGTCACTGAGGTCTCCTCTTGCAGCCATGCTAGCCATAATTATTGTTTCATTTTTTTGTCCACTACCTGTATATTAAGGATGACCTAGGGTACTCGGGTATCCGGGTTACCTGGTTCTCGATATTATCGAATCCATTTTCAGGTTTCGATTCCTCTTCGAATCCCTTTTTACTTTTACAGTGCAATGTGTCAGGCCTGCCACTGCTATGTGCCGACAGTTCTTTATGAAGATATGATTCCTCAAAACGCAATGCTGTCAATTGCACCATCATGTATCAATCTGTTTGTACCATTGAAGCACAGAGAAATGAGAAATTATAATGCAGAGCTCCAGACTGCGATTAAAATGGTTAGACATGCAAGAAAAACAACAAAAAAAAAACATTTTGACAACTTTTTCAGGGGTTAGGCACCAAAATGCAGTATCTCCTTTAAAAGCAAGAGTCAATATTTACGAAATGACGTCAGCTTGATTATTTATTTATGTATTTATACTCACACAAATGAAAGTAGAATCTCTACAGCAATGCAAACATTCAAATTTCTTTCAGCCAAACTATATTTAATCGCTTATCAAACGAAAATCATCATTTTGCTTCAAAGAGGTTTAAATACTTGACTAACTCTCGTTTATATTCTTCATCAAAATCTCTTCATTGATTTTAAAAAAAGGACATAGTTGTAAAACAAACAATGTGTTTCGACACTAACGTGTCTTCATCAGGTATATCAACACCAGCAGTTAACAGTTGCTTAGGAAATGTAGAACAAGTACAGCAACAAATAAAAATGCCCTGGAAACTAAACATAATTAATGAAGGGCTGTAATGCAGCAAAAAGATCAAGAATTAAAGAAACAAGGATGTGAAAAGGTTACCGTACCAAGCTGAAAAAAGTTGTCTTTGTGAACTCCAATAAACTAATGTTATCTTTCACCAGTCAAATCATAGAGTGCTCAAATAAAGTTTTGAGTCAACACGAGTAGATTTTTTTCGTCTTTGCGTCTTGCATACCAGTAGATTTTTTTACATTGTTTACTATCAGGAGTTTAAGTGATTTAATTGCACAAGATTCCATGGTTAGATGATGAGCTGATAATATCTCTTCACCCAAAGAATCAGCCACAGGAATTTAAGAGCAACGTTACCATTACGTAAAACAGTAGGTAGCACGAGCTTTGTATTAAAGAAGGGTCAGCTGTTGAACAAAGTTTATTTCTCAAACTGACCATTTAAAAAATGTGAAAGCAGAACACACAGAAATGCATGTGGTTAGCTACTTACATTCCCTTCCCTTCTCCCCTGCTCCGGCCATGACTTACAACAACCTTCAAACTTGATTATTTCTACCTACAGCCACAAACACGCGTGCATTAGTTTGTAGTGCTTTAGGGTCAAAAAATAGTGTGATTAACCCTTTTCATGTCATGTCATGCTTAAAATATATATATATATATATATATATATACACACACACACACACACACACACACACACACACACACATTTTGAAAGCAGCCATCGCCACTAGGGTGCAACTACAGCATTCGTTTGGCCTTCCAGAGGAATCAAGGGTCCCAGGGTATACCAGGAGAACAATGCCAGGTCCAATCTGGTAGAAGGTTCTAATAAAGCATCCAGGCTGTGTGTAGGTTTGAGGATGGCATGTAAATATGATGGCAGATGTGTATTAATCTTTAATGCTTTTTATTGATGTGCAGTTTGCTGTGTGTGGTCTTGCATAGAACCTACTGGCAACAGCTTATTATCTGACAATCAGGCTCAAAGGTGGCAACGCTACAGCTTAAAGAAATAGGATTTTAATTCAGTGCACAGTGCCACCCAGTGGCAAAATCTAGTAACTATTTTTTTGGGGGTTTTTTGGTTTTTTTTTTTAAAGAGAAGTGTTATCGCTATGCATACTCTATTCAGGGTATTATATACAAAGTATAAAATTATGTATTTAGACATTCTGTTTGTTGCAATCCCCATTTTGACCTAACTCACATATGTAGCAGTTGGTACTGTAGGTAACACTACTAAAACACTCTCAATATGGTGTGTCACCTTGTATTGTCTCAGGAAAGGAGGGGCTGCAGTCTCTTTCCCAAGCATCCCTTCTGTTACAACTTTCAGGTATTTGAATGTGCTGCATTATTCATTATGGGTCATAAAAATGGGGCAATACATTTTGTGATCTGGATACACTGTGGTGTTTAGAATAAAAATTATCTTTCTCCTGGCGAACATCCCTCGTTTTGCCTTGTCTCTCCCGAGTTAGTTCAGAGGTTGCAGTGGTGAGCCAGGTTGAATAATAATTGGACATGAGAAAATTTGGAGAAAATTGTAAAATGAATAAAAGTAATTGTTAAAAAAAAAACGCTCTGTTCTCATTTTTTTGAGAAGCAAGAATTCATGCATTGATTATTGTCGATTAGTTTTGGTCTGATATTTGTTTGGTATTGCCCTAGTATAAGAAAGGTTACAAGCAAGAGGAGACCATTCGGCCCATCTTGCTTGTTTGGTTGTTAGTAGCTTATTGATCCCACAATCTCATCAAGCAGGTTCTTGGAGGATCCCAGGGTGTCAGCTTCAACAACATTATCAGGGAATTGGTTCCAGACTCCCATAATTTTCTGTTTAAAAAAGTGCCTCCTAATTTCTTCTGAATGCCCCTTTATCTAGTCTACATTTGTGACCCTGGTCCTTGTTTCTTTTTTCAGGTTGTCAAAGCCTTTTAGAAATTTTGAATGCTTGAATCAGATCGCCGCATAGTCTTTTTTGTTCAAGACTGAAAAGATTCAATTCTTTTAGCCTGTCTGCATATGACATGCCTTTTAAACCCGGAATAATTGTGGTCGCTCTTCTTTGCACTCTTCCTAGAGCAGCAATATCGTTTTTGTAGCAAAGTGACCAGAACTGAACACAATATTCTAGATGAAGTTTTATTAATGAATTAATAATTTTAATTAAACACCACTATATATGCAAGCATTTTGTTGGCCTTTTTTTTATAGCTTCACCACATTTACTAGACATTTCAATTTCAGTGTCTTCCATACAGTATTTATAATGCACAGTTTTATTGCCTGTGTGCAGTACCTTACACTTTTCTGTATTTAATGTAATTTGTCATATGTCTGCCCAGTAAGTTTAGAAGGTAGGAAGCACTTGCTAACACAGATTCATACCCAGCATTAACTACCCACCTCTGGCTCACAGGATGGCAGTGATTGATGGCTCCTCCCATTCTGGCATGCCAAACAGCAGCAACTCCTCCCAACTGGCTACATGGAACAGCAGCTCCTCTGCCGTTGTTCCAGCTCGACCACGTCAGTTCTTCCGCTCCCCGCCTCAGCTGTGCCCAGCCTTGTTCAGGCAACCCGTATCACCTCCCCGCAAGGGACGGGGCAGCTGGGGGTTGTGTGCCTAAAGATGGCACAAGCAAGGCACAATGGCACTACTACAACTGTTGTTGCTTTTCCGAGGCGGGTCTTGCATAGGGGCACTCCATCCAGCAGTGACCCTACCCCTCACAACGGGCGCACCAGTCTGGGGGAACTTTCGGACACCCCCACAGGCGGTGCTCTTCCTGGCCACACCACGAGCACATGGGCCAGATGTCCCAGGGCTTCTCCCCCTCTTGCTGCAGGTGCCGCCATTGTAGTTGCTGTGGTGGTTGCTGTGGCTGCCGCTGCTGCCTCCCCGCTTTCTAGGATTTTTATTTTGTAAACCTACTCACCTCCGGATCTGTCTGGCTTGCTCTACCCCACTCTGACACCAAATGTGACAGAATCAGAAGCAAAATGGTAAGTTGTTAGCTGTATTGGTTTTATTTATAACAAAAAAAAACAACAATAACACAGCTCACAACACTGTCCTACACACTTTCCTCAAACAGTGCGATTGGTACAGCTCAGCATTTAATAATTTAAACAAGCAGAAAATAAAAGGTTGCAAGACAAACAAAACACAGGACTAGGCACTTTATGCCAAAATAGAGACAAACAAAACAGACTACACAGACAAACACGGTGAGCTTCGGTTATTATCTATTACAATTACCTCCGTCTCTAATCTCGTTCTCCACTCACCGAACACACAACCCTGAGTGAGTGAAAACATGCAGCTTTTATGCAGCTGTACCAAGACTCGATTGCTAATCAATCATTCAATTGGAGTCTTGGTACAACTGCACGTGAATTAATAAAAAGTGCAATTCCCCGTGCTCACATATTATTATACTTGCACGTGAAGTGCTGTGCAATCCTCGTGCCTAAATACAAAATATACATTTTAAACACTTGTTCTCGCAACCCATATTTATATCCTGTGTATTTTATACATAAACACCAACATTAAACACACTACATACAACAGAAAACACAAATAAACACAAAGGCGCGGGACACTCCGCGACAGGATGTCACAGAGATCAAACAACCACAGAACATACAGCGCTAAAACAATGAAGCTGGGTGTGCTGCAGAAAGAACACTAAAACAATAATTTCATCATTATTGTATTGTATAGCAGTGGTTCTCAAAATATTTTTGTTTTGGTAATCGCTTTTTTAAAAGCAATTTTGAACCCTCACCTGAAAACAGAAGCAGGAACACAAAAAGGACGTGCCCTGTGGTGAAAGTGGATGTGGTGTGCACATTGCCTGTGAAAATCACAAAGCCTGTCTCTTACCACAGCAATTCCTGGCCACTAAAATATTCCCCTTAGTATACCCATGTTATAAGAAGCCCTGTTTCACAGCATGAGGGCTGTTCAGGAGTACACAATAGAAAGTGACTGTGAGGAGTGCTATGTGAATGGTTAGCTTCATGCTTTCCCCTTAGTAAGGGTGAGACAGCAGTCCTTTCAAAGCAGAAATGTCTTCCCTAACAATGACCATCATTTGGCTTTATGCAAGTGTAATAAAAGGAGGAAATACATTTGAATATAATGTAGTCAAGTACACACCTGCAGGGCTGGCCTTTGACACATCCACTGTGGAGCTGCTGCGTGTAAAGCCAGGTGATTATCATATTGATTGCGTACAGCATGACAGACACACACAATCAACACATAAGGGCCCCTGTTTTTTGAATGCGTACCCCAGACACAGTATTTATTCCCCTGATTTGTAACAGAGGAGGAGAATCCTCTGCCCTCTTGTGCTGTACTGCAGCAGTTAATATTTAATGACACCTTGTACCACACTGGCAATGGGAGTCGTCTGCAAGCCTGTCTGGTGCTGAAACCCTGCCAGCAGCTTCTGACTCACATTGTTCAAGCCATCATGACTCAGCCCTTTCCACTGTACCAGAGCCAAGTGCACTGCAGCAGGAGCTTAGAGGGAAGAGGATTTAACCCCATCCCCACTGCCAAACAACAACAAAACATTGTTTAACAAAACACAATACAGTACATTTAAATAATAATAAAAATAATATAGATAAATATAGGGGTGGGCTTACTCCATCACACAGGGGCTGGCAGAATTGGAAAGTCCTACATAAGAAAACCTCAGATAGACAGGACCCAGAGATGTTATGTGACTGAACCCAGCAAAGTGTTCTCCAGGAAGAAACAAGGCCCTCCTGCCAGCTGTGCGCTTCGCTTGGGAAGACCTTCAGAAACACCATTATAGACAAATCACTGTTCAATACAATAAATAATCAAGACATCACAAAGTAGCATTAATTTTAGAATCATCGATTACTGTTACAATAATGTACCTAGGGTTCTGATTAAGGGTTAAAACCCAAGCATTTTGAATGTAATTACTGTACCTGTACATTAAAAAAGATTTAAGATTTACCTGATCAGTGACAATGCAATTTGAATTAATATTCCTCATGAGGGTGTATAGAAACCTGCCAAGAACAACATCAATTTCACAAGCATAAAGAAGCTTGAAGAATGACCCTACGCATATAAATTTTTTCTCATAAAACCTTTTTTCCCCTTCACAGTGTGGAGTATGGTGTGTAGCTAAGTGATAAAAAATCCTCATTTAAATGCATGAAACTCTGAGGCACTATACAAAATGTGAAGACTTTCTATAGGCACTGTAAGTGGAGCTAGGAGGCAGTTAGTGATCTGCCACTTCGGATCAAAGTCCTTTTTGTCCTGCTGGTATTGCACTGCTGTGCTCCAGAACACGATGGCACTCAAAATGAAATCAAAAGTCAAAACAAAAAACTAAGGAGATTACATTTGAAGGTGATTACTCTTTATGATAATAAACATAATAGTTGAACCATTTTTCATGCTGTGTATACCCATGAAGTATGTCTCAGATATGTAAATGTGTAACAAACACATGTTTTCTCATATACAGTATTGTGTGAGCACAGACATGTGGATGGCCTGGTCTAGTAAATGGATTTGGCAATGGTGTCGCACTGCATACTTGACAAGGCAGCTGCAACATTCCCTGCGTGTCTCTCTGCACATTAGCATGCCAGGGAACCCCTCACATTCATGTGCGGCTATCTTTCCCAACCAGCTCGGATTAGTTAAGCTAGTGTCAGCAGCTTGTCAAATGGAAGATGTGTGTAGAGCTTCCGTGACAGTCTGCCAACATTAGCAAGGTACCACGCATCAGTGGCAACACGCTACGGGAGGAACTCCCATAGAAACTCAATAGGATGTGTGGCCTATTCAAAAAGCGAGATGTTAATATTATCAGTGGTACTATTAAACAAGTACCTTATTAACATACATAGCATTATGCTAAAAAAATACAAAATTACAGACAACATTCATTTACAGTTAAAGCGGATCAATCAGCTACTGTGAACAGGACATTCTTAAACAGGCAGAACAGCCTCCTCTCGTTCCTAAACGTGCTTATGTTCTTATGTTGAATATAGCCATGCATCCACAGGGACAATATACACATACAGGGAACTTCATTGCTAAAAAAGAAAGCACAGTTTTCTGTAATTTTAGTGAACAGTAATTAATTAAATGGTTATACTGTAGCGTTCTTTTTTTTTTTTTTGTAGTTAGGACAATCTATCTTTGAAGATAAAATACGAATGTCACTTAGGACGCTTTTGTAATCAGGGCTGAATTCAGTTTAGTGGGGCTCCTCTTTGCATATTCATTTGCTTCCTTTTACTGTTTTACTACCACCACAATCGATTAACATTAATGTCAAATGATTGCGTCTTAGCTGATCCATATTTTACCTGATTTGATGTTTGACTTGGCGGCAGTTTTGAAAATGAGCATTGGCCACAGCGTTAGTTGCTGGCAGTTTCAAATACAAAATTGGAAATGCAAACTCTTTTGTCGTACTAGCAGGTTATCTGGAAATGTGTTGTCCTTATCTCTTACCAATATGTACATGTATAATAGGTTTATAATAAATATATATGGAGCCAAAAAATGTTTAGCAAATAATACAAAGATAGTACACTGTGCTTTCTTGGAATATTGTTTTATTATTATTTATTTGTGTCAGCAGAATCGGCAGAGCTGCACACACAGGAATGACAGATATTTTTTTTTTTTTTTAATTGAATTTTTTTGTTTGGTTTTTTGGGGACAAAAAGGGACAGGCTGTCTTTTAACACAACCTTAAAACTTCATGGAAACCCGGTTTAAGAAAGCTGTACCATATCAACAAGTTGCACAAGGCCAAATTGCAACTCAAACACAAACACACTGCCTCCTACACTATAAATTAGTTTATTTGCATTTGGAATGAGAATTGCTCACTCTAAAAGATAGACAAAGAGAAAGAGATGTGATACCTTTTATTGGACTAACTAAATAATAATTATTCACAAGGTTTAAAACCTCAAAGGTCTCTTCTTCAGGTGAAAGTAGTAAAGAGAGATTGATACATACATTCAAAAAGAAAATAAAAGAAAACTACATGGAAACACACACAAACCGAAATTACTTCCAAAACAGAGTGAAAAAGGTGAGACTTATTTTTGTTTTTCCATGGAGATTTCCCCATTGTTACCCACATAATCCTAGGCTGTTTCCCCTGTTGATTTCTCTCTGGTACCTTCACATACACGTGACCTAATCGCAGGTCAGTTCTGATCAGGCTGTCCCAACTCCTCCAACGCAATACTTATTCATTTTTAGATACTGTATTATAAATTATATATTTGAGGCCCCGGGCTGCAGCCCTTAAACGCCTGCGTTAATCCGGCCCTGTTTGTAATATATCCCCAGGATTTGAACAAATCACATGGGCTGCCCCGACTAACTGCACTGCGCGTAGTGGGGTGATGCCTCAGACTCCACCTCGATGACGGCATTTCGTTCGATGTAAGAGGGCGGTGGCTAACCTGATTTAATAAAAACTCAGTGCAAGTCAGTTAAGGTCTTCTAATCTCCTGGACTTGGGGAGGAGCTGTGTGCGTGAGAAGAAAACTGAACCTTAGAAATGGCAAGCTACCACAAACCCGACGAGAAAACCCTCCAGGGCCTTAGAGACATGGCCAACAAACTGAGGATTCATTCCATCAAGGCGACATGTGCCTCCAGTTCCGGGTAAAATATTCTCATTGCGTCCTTAATGTGATATTGAAGAGCCCTGTGTTTAATATTCAAGACGCGCGTTTTGCATTGCAATAGCCGGTTACTTATAATGATCAATTTAGTAATCTTGCAAGGAAATATTATTGCCCGTGTTTTGCACTTTTTGTTTGATTTTAAATTTCAGTCATTGGGCTTGCTCTTTGTTTTTGAATAGCAGTACATTTTAAGATGTCTTCTGTCTGTTTACGGTGTTGTTTCGCAGCATACGTGCTAGGTTTTTATTTGCCTTTGCTACGTATAGATTGCATTTTATAACTGTCGTTTCCCTTGAGAAATGGGTATATATTACAGAAGCACAGGTAATAAGCCAATTAAAAAACGTGTGCCACTTTTAGCATTAAATACATATTTTAAAATCCCCCTCCTAAAATTGGCATTTGATATTCAAGCTTAAGACGAGTTTTTTTTTTTTTTTTTTTTAATTTAACTTTATTTTAAATTTCACGTGGTAATGAATGAGTCTCGTGCGCAGTCTGTGGAGGAAAGCCTACAGGCCGGAGTTAAAGGGAAAGCCGAGAATTATATTCGGCAAAGTGCCATGCATTACAATTGCCGTTGTGTAATTTTAAAGGATGTGTTAAATATATCAATTTTCCATGAGTTAAACAATCAATTAAATACAAACAAAAGGTAAAGGTGAACATTTACCACGTAGCTATCAATGATATGCTTGCAGTGATCACGGTAATCGAGGAACTTAGCCTTGCATTTTACAGTTATTAAGCTTGATTGCCACAATAGACACGGTGTGTATTAAAGTAATTCTGCTATGATCAATATAAATGAGGGTATACTCTTGGTCTCCAGTTTGTGCATTTATCCCGCCACCCAATCACGTGACTGCAGGAAGCTAGGAATTAAACATCTAGGCTTTCTAGTTTAGAGTTTATAATGTCAAATCATGCAATTTCAAATTACTTGTATTTACGGAGACAATGGCCTTTCCTGGCATTTTAGCTTTACATAACATTTTTTTTTTCCACTGGGATTAAAACGGGACCTCATGAACAGGTTCTTATTTTAAGATCAGAAATAAAGAATGACGTTTTGGTTTTCCCTATTGACCCTTTTGTACTGTAACAATCAGGGGCACGATTTCCACGTTCTGTTGGATTTCCAAAGGCTCCTTTCCATGTTTTATCATGACACCAGGCTACTAAACTCAAATAGCTCAATCTGCAACCGGTCAGCACACGAGGCAAGGGTTACCTGCAAGTCACTTTGTAAAATAGAGATTTATGAATTAATTAACCACACCCTTCCCTGACAACGTGTGCACAACCTTCATGTCTCGCCTGACATGCTGTTTGTGTCCATCACATGGGCTGACCGGAACAGTCCTGATTTGAAATCGATTGTTTCTTGATCTGCTGATGGAAGTGAATGTGTCTGATATCCAGTCGCTTTCAAATCAATCACAGTGACGGATGGAAAAGAAGCGTTAACATAGCAAGTTTGCAAACTTGATCCTCAAACCAACAGTGTAAGATCCAGACTGGCCCAATAAATAGAAGATTGAATTTATGAAAATGTAAAACCTGATTTTCGATTTTCAGCAAGCTATAAACTTGTAATCTCTGCGTAAAACCTAGTTTCTATCTCCAAACTTTGTAACTGTTTTAAGGTGGAACAACTTAAAAACGATTTTGGACCTGTAATACAGCTTGGAAACACTTGCTGTGTAAATAACCAGTGTTGAAAGAATTTCCCTGGGTCAATCTCTGATGCCATCTGTGTGATTGCTGTTAGCTGGACAGTGTGTGTTTGCAGCTCTTATGAAATCTAAGGTTAAGGTCATGGTGTAATGTTGGAGAGGTATCTGCAATGGGGTGGGGAGGCGGTTCAGGTATTGCAGTGCTGCTGGTGTAAGGCTGCCTCGTCCACTCTGGGTCATTGCACTGGACTTGTTTAACCCACAGTGTGCTTGAGAGTTGCAATACCAGGGGCCACCCCTGAGTTACAGCCACATTGTTTTTAATCTTTGGCCATGAGGTGCTTTTGTGTTTAATTTTTAATATGGGCTTGCTTTCATAAAAAAAGTAGTCTGAATTTTTAAATCCTGTAGATTTGTATTTGTGTGTGACAATGAAGATAGTTATTCTCTGTCTCTGTCTGCAGCCACCCCACCTCCTGCTGCAGTGCTGCAGAGATTATGTCTGTTCTCTTCTTCAACACCATGAAGTACAAGACCACCGATCCGCGCAACGCCAACAATGACCGCTTCATCATGTCGAAGGTCAGTTCAGGGTCAGCCTTCTCCCGGATTTGTTCATAGAGGCTCTCGCCGGTGTTCAACAGTTTCACAATCTGACTGGGAATATCTCTGCTGATGTAATGCACTGTATCACCACTAGGAGGGTGTGGAGAATGAAGTGACTGGACTTGGACTCAAATCGAGCCCCTGTAACAAATACTGTTCTCACTGGACAGCATACTAAAATCAAACAAGCAGTCTACGGGCCCTTTAACTTTAAGAACAAACCAAACTATGTGGCGCCAAACTTCACAGGGTCTCGTGCCTCCCGAGCTTCCCTTGCTTCAATGGTAAACAGTCTTACCTTGCAGTAGTGATTAACACTTTATAAATGGCTCAGTCTGGCTTTGCTCTCTGCTTCCCTGGTGGTCTGTACTGGCTCTCCTTTTATACCAGGGAAATCCAGTTAATACATAACCGTATCTGATTGGTCTAAACAGATCCATGCAGGTTTAAGTTTTTGACATTCTCTAAAAGTCAGAAGACATCAGGTGTTACTTTTAACCCTTCAAGGACCGGGATCATGTTGACACGGTCATACTGAAGTGGGCTTCTGGGACCGCGTTCATGTAAACATGATAAACTCACTTTGTTTTGACATACAGGGCCACTGTACCTTGCAGTACAGGCTTGAAACACATACCAGTTGGATAGTAGAGGGATTCAATTGCCCATTCAGTCTGACAGGGGAATTTAGTGTCTAAAGGGTGGAGGCATTTTTGGCAGCGCAGAGAGACAGCCTGCTTCAGAGAAACTTGTTTGGAGGCAAAACATGAGTGGGTATAAGCAGATACTATGTCATGAACTAAATTAGTCGGGTACTTTTTTTTTTTTTTGCTTTTCTAATGGAATGAATAACTTATTTGTTTTGAGAAGATAATCGTGAGTAGTGTCCATTATTTCTTACAAAGACCAGGAGAGTAAATATGTATTGTCGTCGCTTTCAGGTGAAACAATATTCTTGTAATTTTCCCAAACGTCTATATTTTACAAAACTTTCAGAAGTGTTCTAATGTCCATCGGGTTGTAGAATAACACATTTTTATACATGTATTTCGAAGCAGTATACATAATAAAAATTACTTTTATTTAAATAAAAAAAACAAAAAAAAAAAATAATGAATGAAATATTGTGTTGAACAAGCAAAAAGTTTGTTTTCTGAAGTACTTTATAATGTTCCACAGTGTTCTGGGAAAAAAAAAAAAGACAATTTCCAAGATGTTACTTGGAAAAAAAAATATATAGATTTTTAGTGAATTTCTATAGGAAGTGTCAAATACAGCCAAAAAACCGCTAGCCCTGAAGTGCTTGGTCCTGAAAGGGTTAAAGAAGTCTGAGCTACAGAGTATCAACTTGGCATTTCTTTCTACAGAGTGGTGACAGTATGGAATAGCTTGCATAGCTGTTATGCCGAACGATTGGGCTCCTTTAGGCAGCTTGACATGGTTATGAAACCGTTGCTCTGAACCTGACAGCCACTCATGAGCTGAGTGCCCTCCTGACTTTGTGTTGTGTTCTCCGCAGGGTCACGCAGCCCCTATCCTGTACGCTGCCTGGGCGGAGATTGGGTATGTCAAGGAGGCTGATCTGCTTAACCTGAGGAAGATAGATTGTGAGCTGGAGGGACACCCAACTCCGGTGAGTGTATGTTTCCTGCTTGGTGTGCCACACCTGGGGTTCCATGGATCTGGTGACTCGTTGCTGCTTGACATGGTGTGGTCTGAATAGCCGTCATTTCTTCCTGCAACACAGAGTATATTTTTTCACACACCGCTGATTGTTTGTCAGTAAAGTATTGTTGTTGGTAAATAACTATAAAAAAAAAAAAAGTAACCTTCCCCTGCCGGAGGTCTGCGTTTCTATAGTTGGATAATGTGCTGTTTTGAAAGTGATTTTACTGTAGGGCATGAGGAAGGTAACTTTTTTTTTTCTTATTTTTTATTTATTTATAAATAAAATATAAAATGTGAGTTTAAACAGTGCACTCGTTCTGATTCCTGTTTCCTGTGTAATGCTGGTCAAGGCACTTTGTCTTCAAAAGCACTGACTCTTCCTGCTTCCTGGCAGAAACTGGCCTTCGTTGACGTGGCGACGGGGTCTCTGGGACAGGGCCTGGGTGCGGCCTGCGGGATGGCCTACACTGGGAAACACTTTGACAAGGCCAGGTAAGAAACCAGCTGACCAGCAGCTATCCAGTCATCGTCTGGGGGAGACCAAACTAAAAGCACTGTCATTACTGGAACAAAGGGGCACTGTGGCCCTGGAGGGAGTCCAGTGAAGAGCAACCGCAGTAATCCAAGGGCTTAAAGGACTGAGCTACTAAAATAGGCTGAAAGAACTGAATCTATTCATGCCCTCTCCAGTTATTCCAGGCTGATTTGAAATCTTAAAAGGAGTTGGCAAAGTTCACCCTAACAGTACTTTAAGTGCAGCACAGAAGCCAGGACCAGAGGACACCAATTGGAATTAAGTGGATGTGCAGGGGTGGCCTAAATTGGCCCTTCCAGACCTGGTCTGTTCCAACCCCGTTCTAAATTGTTTAATTGAACGAATTAAATCTCCATCCAGACCCTGAAATAGGTACCTGTTAAACCTGAAGAGGAACGGCCCTCCAGGGCTGTGATTGGATACCGCTGGCTTAGTCCTAGGGTTGGCGCTTGTTTCTCAGCAATGACAACAAAAAACAAACTGTTTCTGTGGCCGTGTGTGCATCTCTGTCTTAACGCCGAGTGTAGAATTGGGTTGACGGCTACCTTTTGTCCCCTTCTCCCCACAGCTACCGTGTGTTCTGCCTGATGGGAGATGGGGAGTCCTCAGAGGGGGCTGTCTGGGAGGCCATGGCTTTTGCCTCTCACTACCAGCTTGACAATCTGGTGGCCATCTTTGATGTGAACAGGCTGGGCCAGAGCGAGGCTGCACCCCTGAAACACGACACGGAGGTCTACCGCAAGCGCTGCGAAGCTTTTGGGTAAGAACAGCACAGCACAAGCACCTCCCCCAAAGCACTCCCACATGCCTAAAACGCATTCAAACAAGGCATTTCATGTAGATGCACAGATGCTTTGGAATTGCCAGAACGCCCTGTTTCCCGTTCAGGAAGGGCAATGTTCAAGCACTAATGGAGCATGAAATTTTGAGTTACTAAACTTCCAGTTCAGTGGTTCCCAAACCTCGCGGACCATCTGAAATTTGTTTCTCTTGGCAGACCACACAATAAAAAGCATACTTACCGAAAAATAAGTGCAACCCCCCCCCCCCCTAAAATTAAGAACCACTGTAGACTTACTTTTCTTTGTTTTAATGTGGTGGGTGGGCGTGTGTCTGAGCAAAGCGATTTCTGCTTTCCTGCAGTTGTAATGAAGTCTTCAATGTAATGCTTTGTCAATTGTTTGAGGTAACTGATTATTATTTAAACACTATGTTTGGGCGAGGGGAATGCAAGGAGTTTGAGTGAGCAGAGAATAATTTGCTATTGAAGTGCTGATAAACACATTGGAACATGTACTTGGATTACAGCTTTCTGTGTTGAATTTGGTTTTGCTGATGGGGATACTGGCTTAGCCTGCTTCGTATTTAGATAACACAACGGTTTAGTTAGGCTTGTTTTGTTTATTTTATTTTTGATTTGTATCCATTTTTATAAGCGGGATAATGCACTCCAACAAGCAGAAGTATGAATTTGTATTTAAAAACTGAATTGGATTTATTATTAACTGTTAGATCCACTAAGACAGCCCTGTAGATATCAGAACACAGGCGTATAGGCTACGCTTACAGCACAATAGCTATTTATTATTATTAGTAAACTGAATGTTTATTAATGCACTAGAAATGTTAAAAATAAAAGTAATAAGTATCATCAAATAAGAACAAAGTTTACAAACGAGAGGAGGCCATTCAGCCCATCTTGCTCATTTGGTTAGTAGCTTATTGGTTGCAGAATCTCATCAAGCAGCTTCTTGAAGGATCCCATAGTGTCAGCTTCAACATCATTACTGGGCAGTTGGTTCCAGACCCTCACAATTCTCTGTGTAAAAAAAAAGTTCCTCCTATTTTTTGTTCAGAATGCCTCTGTCTAATCTCCATTTGTGACCCCTGGTCTCTTTCTTTTTTTAGGTCGAAAAAGTCCTTTGGGTCGACAAGACTGAATATATTAATTTTTTAGCCTGTCTGCATGTGACATGCCTGGTTGCTCTTTGCACACTTTCTCAGGTTGACCAGAACTGAACCATGTATTCTAGATGAGGTCTTACTAATGCATTGTGAAGTTTTAACATTACTTCCCCCGATTTAAATTCAGCACTTTTCACTATATATCCAGGCATCTTGTTGGCCTTTTTTCTAGCTTCCCCACATTGTATAGATCTTGAGTGTCAAACTCAAGGCCCGCGGGCCGAATACTGCCCTTGGACGTACTTTATCCGGCCCACCGCTAAGTTCATTCATTACAGTGTAATTTGGCCCAGCCCAGTTTGAGTCTATTGGGTTATTGCACGTAAAAACTCCAAATCCCATCAGAAAAGTAGCGGGAAGCTCAGAGCTAAAGAAACGGAAGACAGCGAGAGACAGCTAATCATATCTTGTGCTTAAGGCATGTTAAGATCTATAACTCATTTTTAGAACACCGTCTTTGTGCTTCTCCAAGTTGTTGCAGTGACATTGTAGATGCTAGAACCAGTTAATGTAAATTATACTGTTTTGGAAGACATATTTCATTAAGTAAACATGTATTTGAATGTTTTTTTAAACTTGAAATACAAAACTGGTGTTTTCTTTTGTGAATGTGCATAGTGAAAAACGGCAATTCAAAAATCGTCAATCTACCAAAGTAGCAAATCCGCCAAATGTAATACCAGCTACTGTTTTCTTTTATACAGTATTGGTGAATCGATGCATCAAATTAGAATCCATTTTGAAGTCTCCTGTTGCTGTTTAGCATTAAAACCTTGAGTGTGTGAGTGCACTTCTAGTATGGTAGATAAGTTTGTTGCTAGGATACACACTTGAGGCTGGGCAAGTCAAATCAGAAGTAGGCCTGTTGTATTCACGTTTTCTTGATTTTACAAATTGAAGGCAATGTGTGGGTTTTTTTTTTGTTTTAACCTTTTGTTTCAAAGCATGTGTTTGGATTATATGGCAATATGTAAAGATTAATTTTAGTACAATAGTTAAGTTAGTCAGGATTTGTGATTATTTATTAATTATTGCACTACTAGTAATTGCCAGTGCAGGCAGCCAATGAAGCTTTAAGATCTAGAGAACAGGCACTACTGGAACATTTTACTGTTCCATTGTAAATGACCACTGGAGTATTCACAGGAATCCAAACTGTCCTCAATCCTGGTTGAAGACTGAAGGAACTAGGATTCTCATTTCTGGGGAGGGGGGTGGAGTATTCGGTTTTAGATTGAAGAGCTTAATTGAGACTTTTTGGAACTTGAATGTGGTGATGGCTTGGTTTGCTTTTTTGAAGACATTTAATGAGACAATCTACAGATACACCCCAGGGAATTGCTAGTCCCTGTAATTTTACACATAAAACATATCACCATGCATAAGTGTGTAATATTAAATATCGACTTTAACAGAGGATAGAGAAATGTTGGATCACACAGAGGATAAAGGGAACATATAGGAGGATGAAGAGAAAACGTTCCCTGAAAAAATGACAACCATTACCAAATGGGAAGAGCCCTCTCTGACCGTCAATCACTGAGCATATGTAAAAAAGCTGCCCTATCAGGGCCCTGCTGTGAGGGGAAGTCCCACCCACCTCCTGATGAAGAGAGATTTTCTCATAGTAGCACGTCGCCATTTTCTTTCGAAAACAGAGGTCGGCTGGGGACCTCAAAGGGTAATGGTTGTCATTCTTTCAGGGACCCAGGGTTATGGTAATAACCTAACGCTTCCTTTCAATTGAATGGCAAATATTACCAAATGGGAAGCTGTACCAAAGCTGTCGTGGTTGTAGATTACCGACAGTACAGCCCCATGGCGATAGCCTCAGAGCCCACATGACGTCTAAGGGCATTCCTCCTGCAACGCCCTAGAGCCCAGAGAGGGTCTCGCTCAGTTTGTAACACCAAGGCGGTAAAAACATTAGGTCTCTCATCGCCCTTGTTACTGCCAGTAACTCCTCTGTGTCTGCCTCCGTTGCCTGCTCCTGCAGCCTCTCAGCCAGCTGTGTCTGGTACAGGACCAGTATAGCCATTGCATTGGCCACCCTGGCTGATAAGGCTTATGCGTCGGCGGCACTAAGCATGACGTCGGTTATTCTGCATGGCTTGGAGGGGCAGGTCGGGTCTTTGTCCCCTCTGGTGAAGGTGGATCCCTGCACCAGTACTGTGACAATGTGCCAGATGGTGGGGAACATGCCTAAGCCCACTTCTTGGGCTCCTGCAGTGTGTAGCAGGGCCTCTGCTGTTCTAGAGACTGAGGGGGCGGAGTCTGGGTTACTCCAGGACAAGTGAACTAGCTCGAGGAAATCCTGGCACAAGGGGAGGGCAGGCTATAGGAAGTGGTTACTACAGAAAAACCAACACCGTTGGAAGTTTGCCCATAAATGAACATCCTACCAATAGCCTGCTTTCTGAGATCAATTTAAAATCCGCAGAGTGATGCTTGCAATACTGTTTCTCTTGCACAATCTTGTAACCATTCTTGGCTACTTGTAATGAAAGGCTTACGATAAGAGGTTTCCCAATTCCTTCTGCTAATGAAACTTCAGATTTTTATAGTTCAACAAATTAAATCTTCATACATTTTGTTTGCTGCCTTGTAAAGCTGTGACAAGCGCACCACGTATTTATAACAGTTTTGTTATTTTTATTTATTAATGTTTGGATGCTGAATGCTTTTTTTTTTTTTTTTGCTGAGGGATTTTAAATCATGCAGAAGTAGTTTTAATGCAAGGTGGAATTTGTTTTTGTCCAATTAGTTCGATTTAATACATTATCAATACACAACATATTAAACTCTCCATATTACTTGTTTCTCGATCATTTTGCTGAAAGATGTGTTTTTTTTGTTTTGTTTTTTTTTAAACCATGTTGGCTAGTTATCCCCTGTCACGGCCTAGCGCATTGGAAAGCCTGTAACTAAATTTTGCCCATCCCCTGGGTGTAGCATGTTGGCTGCGTGTACTCTCATTTTAATTAACTTCAGGCATTTGAGTTTAGTTGGACAGGGCTACAATCCCAGCTGGGATAAAATAGTTTTCTATTGTAATTTATTGTTGGAAACTTCCAGATTAACCGTACTGATTTGGACTTTTTTTCTCCAAAGCAGAACAATGTACAATCAAATTGTGTGTTTTTAAAAAATATATGTTAGTTTTTCTATGTATTGTGTCTGTTTTATAAGTGGGATAACAAACTCCAGGGCTTGTGGGTTGTGCTGCATTAACATACAGCTTTGTTGGTATGAAGCCGCTTCACTTTATTTGTATATATATTCCGTTAAGACACGGTTGAATTTTCATCTCTGTGACTTTACACACCATGTTTTATTTCTTTGGTACAAGTTTTCAGTTGCAATCCCAGCCTTAGGTCTGTTCTAATAGAAACTCTCTGTCTCAGCTGGAACACGTACGTGGTAGATGGGCACGATGTGGAGGAGTTGAGTAAGGCTCTGTGGCAGGCACAGCAAGTGAAGGATAAACCCACAGCCATTGTCGCCAAAACCTTCAAGGGCAAAGGAATCCAAGGTAAAGACAAAATAATTGCTCTTCTGATCAGTCAGTGGAGAGTTGCAGTCTGTGATGTGTTGTGTTTTTTTTAATTGGATGTTTTAGGGGAGTGATACACCCGTCACAGTATGGTGCATATCGGGAGTATGGAGTCTTTTTGCAGAAATGAACCAGTTGCCACATTTTATGTTAATTTATTTTAAGTTCATCTTTAAACTGCTTCAGTCTTTAGTATGGTGAGCATTGTGAGGTGTGATAAATAATAAAAGCTGGGATGTGGGATTCGGTATTAATTGAAAAACTTGACTATATACAACTGACATCTATGGTAGGTCCTTTTTAAAGTGAAACAACTTCCATAGTGAACAATTAAATTTTTGGCTGTTGCTTGTAGGGAGTTCCATCTTGAGACTCTTTTCAAACAAACTGACCTAGGTAAAACCTAGCATGGTTTATGAACCACTTTTCAGAAACCTGTTCCAGTTCAACAGGTAAAGGAAAGAAATACAAATGCTTCTCCCACAGGTGTTGAGGACCAAGACAACTGGCATGGCAAGCCTATTCCCAAAGACAAGGTGGATGCCATCCTAGCTGACCTGCAAGGCCGGATTCAGACCAACAAGCTGCTGTACCCTGAGCAGCCCGTGGAGGACGCTCCTGTGGTGGACATCTCCAGCATGTGCATGCCCTCTCCTCCTGACTACAAGATCGGAGACAAGGTGAGTGTACGTGCCCTGTCCTCCTGCCTACAATACCGGAGACAAGGTGAGAGACTGGGCCTCATGCGAGTGCAAGGTGAATGTGTCTCTCGGCTGTAGTGTTTGCATGCATTTCAACCAGAAATTGTGGTGTGATAAGTTTTTCTGAACTGACACCCTGGTCTGTTTCTGGTAAGATTGCACTTTTCCAAAAACCGTCCTAATTTTTCAGAGTATATTGGTTAAACAAGCAAATAAGTGGCCATCAGATTTGCACAGCGTAGATATGGTTGTGAGACCCACGCTAGTGTTTCTGCATTTCAACCAACATGTACCACGGTTTCAAACTGATGTGACTGAGACTTGCTCCACCTTGGCCAGCTTCACGGGTACATAAGGACCTTTTTATTTTACATTTTTCCCATGCGTTGCTACAACTGTTTATGTAAAGTGGTGTGTGTTTTTTTTTTTTGTTACATTTTGACCACTTTGTTTAAACTTTTTAAATTTCATTCCCTGCCTCAAGATGACTTCAGTCCTAAGTCTTCCACCATCCTCCTGCTCAAATATGTAATGTTGATGGATTTATCAGTGAGGTACATGGGAAGCCATCTGAGGCAGGGAATACATCTTACATGAACAGATGTAGCAACACATGGGAACATGTAACACAATAAAATAAAAAGGTTCTTCTGTACCTTTTTTTAATGTCCGATTTGTTGATAACTGGTATACCTATTCTTAATGTGTTTTATTAAGAGACCATTCACACTGTCAATCTGGAATCCACACTCCAAAAGCTATATTCTAATATCTTACAATTCCAAAATTAAGACGTTGAAAAATACGTTGAGTTTTTAATAGTCTATTAGAGCTGTCAAGTCTTTTTTTTACTGCATGATCCATATCGATGAGCTGAGTTCTAAGAGCCATAAGAAGCACAACTGCAAGTACCTCTTCTGTGTAAATGTATACACTAAAGAATAGTCCTGGTGGGTGTAGATTTGCAGGCTCAGTTTAATCCTGGTGCGTGTAATCCTGGTGTATGCAGGCTAAGTTTTCACTTGTGGATTTGCAGGCTTGGCTTTCTCTATGTAGATTTGCAGGTTCAATTCTCTTGTGTGAGGGTGTGCAGGCTCAGTTTTCTAGTTTTCCCTAGATGGCTACACGCCGTGCCTACGGTCTCGCTCTGGCCAAGCTTGGGGAGGCGAGTGATCGCGTGGTGGCGCTGGACGGAGACACGAAGAACTCAACCTTCTCTGATCTCTTCAAGAAAGCGCACCCAGAACGCTTCATAGAGTGCTTCATCGCGGAGCAGAACATGGCAAGTCATCCTCCTTCAGTGGGTGGGCGAGCATGGAGTCTCAAGAGCAAATGTCAGCATCATTGTTTTACTTTTATTATGGGGTTTGTAATCGGAGCCCTCAGTCTGCTTGAGTGGATGGGACTGGCAGAGTTCAAGGGTCATGGCCCAGCTCAAAGCAAGCCCCAGACCAAAAGGGAGAATAGTGATAATGCAATGCATTACAGCACGAGTTACTGAAATTACAATTCCAATGCTATTTTGTTCAGTTGCTTATAATTATGCTGCAATAATTAGTTACTTTAATGTAACAGATAGTTACACACCAACATTACTGCAGGGGTGGGAGTGTTCCATCCTATACATGGTTTTCTGTCTTCAATATTTTGTGAAACTGTGAAACAATTGTTTGGAATTGGTAATGTAGTAATGGTGGACGTTGGGGAGCCGAGAGCTGAGTTTCATAAGCAAAAACAAAGTTGTGTTCAGCTTCTTGCAGTTTACCGTGAAATACGCATTTTATTTTCCTTACATTTTACATTGTAAAGTCACACTTTTCTCAGAGCAGTACATTTGGTTACTATGGCAACAAGGTCAAACAAATACCGACTTCATGATTGATGTTCGAGGTATACTTCTACTAGTCTGTACATTGACCTAGCGAGTCAGTAGCATATATGATACAATTTTTACTAATAATTTGAAGAACTTCATAATTTACGTAGTATTAGAAATGTAAAATCCAAAAACTGTCATTAAGATTTGCCTCCTGTATATATATGATTTATTAATTTTAAAGGCAGCAAAATGTGGAGATTCCATGTTTTCACTAGTGTGTCAACATAAATTAAAATGTTTACATAACTTGAAAATGTTGCTGAATTTCACTCAAGGTTTTTTAAATCTTTGTCTGCGTGATTTTTTGCAGCCATCACGTTTTATAGAACATTGATACATTTGTTTGTTTTTAATTAGGTCAGATATTCTATTTAATAGAATAGAAATAATATCTCTGGTTAGCTGTACATGAGAATGCAGTGAAAACGAGCAGCAGCATTAGCTGGAATGAGATATTCAGCACAGTAAGGTTTTGGTTTGAAGGCAGCAGGAGCATAGTCTGTATATATATATTTAATTTGTATTTTATTGATGCCCTTATGTACAGCAACTTTAGTTTTTTTTTTTAGTTTTTTTTTTGCACTTTGTTTTGTAAAATGAAACTGTTTCTGTAGGTTGTATATGCATATTTGCTTTGTATTTGTGACATATAGGCTATGTGCAACTACTGCTAAAAATGTTAGCCTTGCTTCAGTCGCCACCGTACGTTTCCCGTCTTGGCTACTTTGCTCTGATCCTACCGCTGTTACTCTGTTCTACCAAGCAGTTTTCACAGGTACAAATTCAAAAACCTAAAAGAGGTGAAATACCAGAACTGTTCACTCTAAGACAGGTCTGAAAGCCTTTCTTAGTTTTGTATACCTTGTTGTGGTAAATTAGTGTAGGTGAGAACAGAGGAACTTTGTTTAAAATGCAGACCAAGAACTACTAATGAGGGAAAGAGTTAGTTATAACAGGAGATTTGTAACTGAATGTCCTTGTCCATAGCAGGGAAGCGGGTTTCATGGTAGAATGCACACCAAGTAATAACTGGCTTGTCAGCCTCATCGGCTTGTGTGTGGATCCTCTTCCTGCCCAGCTAATTCACTTTATCCCTCCCCAGGTGAGCGTGGCAATGGGTTGTGCCACACGTGATCGCAATGTGGCCTTTGCTAGCACCTTCGCTGCGTTCCTGTCCCGCGCCTACGACCACATCCGCATGGGAGCCATCTCCCAGTCCAATGTCAACCTTTGTGGCTCTCACTGTGGAGTCTCCATTGGTGAGTCGGGGGGGGTGCCAGAGGGGACAGAAATGTAAATTTGACCATGACAGTTTAGAGAAGGCAATTCAAGCTTAAAGTTCTGAGATCAATGAGCTACTAGGAACCACTTGAGCTTAGATGGGCCGAATGGCCTTATTTAAGAGTTTGACGCAGCATAATTTACAACATCGTGTCCATGTTCAATTCAAGTAGAAAAATGAAAATGCACCCAGACTGTCAATGACGAAACACGTTCAATTTGAAGAGATTTAAATACGTTGCTATCCGCTGCCTCTAATCATCATCATAAACATGGTACAGTTATCCAGCAGTGTCTGAAGGGGGATGTTTTTGGTAAATGGGGCACCTCTAACTCCTATGGTAGATGGTAGAGTAGATCCAGTAAAACCAGCCTGTTAACCCTTCAGTTTTTCGTTGTAGGTGAAGACGGCCCCTCTCAGATGGCCCTGGAGGACCTGGCAATGTTCCGCGCTATCCCAACATGCACCGTGTTCTACCCCAGTGACGCTGTCTCCACTGAGAAAGCAGTGGAGCTTTCTGCAAACACCAAGGTACCTCGCTGTGCGGTAACTCTAGAACATGGAAGAGTCAGGGTCTTCATTGAAGTAATTAAAACCTTCAAGGAGTTAACCAGTAACCTATACTGTAAGTGCAGCACGGAGACCAGAGGACACAGTTAAATAGTGGAGATACAGAGGGTAGGAACCAGATGAGTGCATAGGAATACAGTTTTTATGTGGCTTTGTTCTGTATTTTCTCACCCCTCTGCACAAACTGTATCAAAGGAAGCGGGAAAACCGAAACTGTAGAATTACAGTGCTACTAGACTGAGGTCAACTTTAACCCCTCTTGCATGTGTGTGTGTGCGTGTGTGTATGTATATATATATATATATATATATATATATATATATATATATATATATATATATATATATATATATATATATATATATATATATATATATATATATATATATATATATATAATATATAATATATATTTTATATATATCAGTCGCCATGTAAATTTAAACTATATGTAGCAAGCCAGGACGCGTCATCAATGTTCGGTCCTGGAAGGGGTTAAAGTTCTTAGTCCTGGCCTGACAAGAAGTAAAATACTGTCTTCATTTTAGCACAACGTCAATTCTGTTGCAGTAACAATGGCGTTCACTTGTGTTGCTGTGGCTGTCTGTGTGTTTACTTTGGTACCTAAAAAGACATTCCGTACATGATTTCTGTAAGGCAAAGGTACTGTAAGGTTGTACTCCAGCCCGACTTAGCCAGGTCACTCACTTGGGACATACCAGTGAGTGAACCCTGTATGGTGTGGACAGTTTGTTGTTAATAGATGTCCACTAGGAGGCACTGTTGGGTAAGGATAGGGTATACCCTGGACTGGAAACTGAAATGCCCAAACTAAAGAAATGTATTTTTGTTTCTTTTATTGTGAATCCCATGCGCTGGAATGTAGTCGTAAACAACTTGATTACAAACGTGCTGGACGCAGTCTTCCTGCATTATCTGCTTTTAGGACCTACAGTGGTGTGCAAATGTATTAACACCCCAGTGCTGAGTTTGTTGTGCATATGAAATCAAACCATGAACTGAATTTTGGGAAGTTGTCAAAATAGGCAAATTGGTGATCTAATTTTAATTCATGCAATTTTAAAACCATAAGAGAAGTAACCGCCACAGTTGAGACTTAGAAGTTGTTTAAGATGCCTAATTGAAGCACAGAGTGGTCTAACAGTTTTACGTGAGTGCCTAGTTGTATATTGCTGATTTACTCACTATAAAGTGGAATTTCTCACACCCAGAATTTCACACGGGTAGGTATATAAATGACCAATCTTGAGAGGTTCCAACACATTTTCACTACAGTACATGCCACAGCTTTAACGGAATATGTACAATGTTCTGCTGCCTAAGATATTCAACCTTCCTTGTTGGTGCTTTTATTTGTGTTCAGGTATTGTTCCTTTTTGAGAGGTATTTGTAGATATTGAACCTTCAACACTTGGTTCTGAACTTGTTAAATGGGTTGAACCAGCTACTGGTCACAGAACTCATTTAGACTTGATTCTGGACTGAAACACACTTGGAAAGGCAGAGTCTACTGTTGGACTGTACGTTCAGAGTTGCGTTGTCTCTTAGGGAATCTGCTTCATCAGAACCAGCCGACCCGAAACAGCTGTGATCTACTCCCCCGGCGAGAAGTTTGAAGTCGGACAAGCCAAGGTGAGAGGAGGGGGGTTAAATTGCTCTACACTGTGCACTGTTGTGGGGCAGTGTGAAATAGAATGCTTGCAGCTGGCTTAGTGTGCAATAGAATAGTTTCAGCAGCCCCAGTCTGAAACTGGGGGTGGTTCCAGTAGCCCCAGTCTGTTGGAATTGAAATGTAAAGGACTTTGATGTAGGCCTGTTAGTTTGTTCAGTTTCCATAGCAGTGAAAGTTGTCTCTCCTTGATCAGGTGGTGCGCCAGAGCGACAGTGACAAGGTGACGGTCATTGGCGCCGGAGTGACCCTTCACGAGGCTCTGACTGCTGCAGACGAACTCGCCAAGGAAGGTGAGTGATAACTCTGCACTCGCTCGCATACAGAGATCCAGATTCAACAGACCGGTGCATTTATTACATAGTGTTTTAAAATGTCTCTCCAACTGACTGCAGTGAAATAACCCTCTGGAATGGATGCTCAGTCATGAAATTCAAGAAAGGATTGATTTGGGCAAAGAAGCATTAATTTGTGTTCATATCCTGAAGTTTAATCACAATTCGATAAGGAGAGGGTCTTGTAATGGAGGCAGTCGCAACTTGAGTGAGGATTTTCTGGTTCTGAGTGTCGCAAAATTCATCTTAAAAATAAATAAATAAATAAATAAAAAAATACTTCTGATACACTTAATCCTTGTATTGGTCACTAAAGCTAGGTTTCCCCTGCCACAGAGCCAGCATTGTTCTGGAAGAGCACTGTGCTGTTCCAGTCTCTGCCCTCCTCTCTGCAAGCAGGTTCTTTCTGGGCTGTGTGGACAATGTGGAGCAAAGCATTCTCGGAGGGTTGAGTGAGCAAAAATCAAAATTCTGAGAAGTCAAGATAAAAAATGTAACCTTGTTAGAGTTGCAACCAAGCGTACATCGTTACCTTCGACTGTTCGGAACATTACAGAAGGAAGGCTTGAACCTTCGATGGTACTCATTTACATAATTTTACTGGTGACTTCACAAACTACTTTTTTATATTAAGTTCTATTTTACAGGTAATTCATATAATGGAATATAACACATGTAGTTTAAAAATACATTATATAGTTCATGTTTCATGGTTCAATCATGTTTTTATAATTAATGGATAGATACACTGTTTACACATAATTGATATTAACATTAAGCTTGCATTACAACAGCACCAATTGCAGGCAAAACAAAGCTTTGTCACAGTTCCAAGCAGGTTATCGATTTATATTTTACAGAAAATATTAATACGAACTTATGCTTTGACACCGGACATTGGTTGTGCCTCCATCATACATTAAGTTGCTTGCATAGTTTCTATTTAACTTTTTTTTTGTTGTAATGGTCATTTCACAGAAACAAAAAAATCTCACAGCAGAGGGGTTTGGACACTTTAAGTACAGCTTTCACTGTACAACGCTTTGCTGTCGAGATGGTGAATGAAGATATTAGCCTCTGGATAACAACACGAGCTAGAGGGGGAAGGGGCGGACGGTGCTCAGTGGGTTTTTTTTTTTTTATTTAAAATGATTAGTGTTGGCGTATATTGTATATTTCACACATTCTACGATAGCACGACTCTTACACTGTCTTGTACACGAGGTATTCAGTACATACATTACTGACGCAGTACAACCACTATAGGTACCCCTCCCCCATGCTTTCGATACTGTACCCTGCTCCATACATGCCAGTGGCACCATATATGATTGCTTCGTATGACGATTTGGTAGTGGATTAATACAACTACTAATACAACTGTTTTATGTAATATGCATTATACAAACCAAAAGATCCAATTTTTACACGAGTCTGATTTCTGTAGTTTTCACACATTTGTCAAACTGTTGCTGTTAACCGAGAACGTAAGTACATGAAGTGTGTGAATACCACCTGATGAACCTTCAAAGGATTAAAACTACCTTTGAATTCCTGGCTAGCGAACAAACCTTTTGAACACTGCCCTAAACCTTGTAGAGAACCAATATTTAGCAAACAGGCTTATTTATAACACTGAACAATCAAAAAAATATATGTTGGCTGTAACACATTTCTAATAAAATGTACTCTTACTAGTTTCCAAGCATTCGTCTGAGCAGCAGCATGGGGCTGTGGAACTGTGTTCAGACAGACATGTTTAAGTGTCTGTAGCTAACAAAATTCCACACATCTTACCTGTTGTGCACTTCCATTTGTATATTTCAGCTATACACTTTAGAAACGTGTTATACTGAACCTCCTACTTTAAAACATGATACCTGGCCCTACACTTGGTTAAGGAAACGTCTGTTTTAAGAGCTGTTAAGTGGCGCATCCGGTAAAGGCACTCCACCTGGAGTGCAGGATGCGCCCTTTAACTTGGGGAGCACCGGTTAGAATCCAAGCTATGCCACTGCGGACCGTGGATGGGAGTTCCCAGGGGGGAGGCGCACAATTGGCCAAGCGCTGCCCAGGCAATGTAGGGGTTAGGTCGGCTGGGAAGTCCTTGCCTGGCTGGGTGCCTGCAGGTCGGCCTCTACACAGTTCAAAACTGCGTGGTCCTCCGAAGCTGTGTTGTGGATGTGGCTGCACGGTGGGCTTGCAGACAGAAAATGGGATGGCTGACTTGCTAGTTTTGGAGGAAGTGAGTGCTCTTAGTCTTGCTTGGGTTAGTGCTGGAGTTGCAGCAGTGAGCCAGGTTGAATAATAATTGGACATTCTAAAATTGGAAGAATTGGAAGTTCTTGCTTGGTCAAATGGAGGGTGTGCAATTGTCCTGACCCCCTTCACTGGCTTCTTGTCTGTCCAATTGGCTGCTTCCCCTTGAGTGACATGCTTGCACCAAAGCAAAAAACATTTGAGACGTGATTTTGTAAGCTACATCTACTGCCCTATAAGAGAGTGGTACCGCCAAGGGGATTGTGTACTGTGCTGACTGCCTCCCTCCCTCCTCAGGTATCAATATCCGTGTGATCGACCCCTTCACCATCAAGCCTCTGGACGCAGACACCATCATATCCAGCGCCCTTGCCACTGGAGGCAGGATCATCACTGTGGAGGACCACTACAGAGAGGGTGTGTGCACGGAGTGGAGATTCAAACTGGATTGCATGTTCTATTAATTGTGTTCAGTGTTTGTGCAAGTTCAAATGCGTTGCTTTAAGAACAAGCCTTAAAGCAAAATGAAGTTTATGAACAGGCAGACATTTTTAAAGCCTTTTGCTCTTTGTAAAGCAGTAGTACTGTCGTTGCAAGATTGGATTAGAAAAGTATGCTGCTTGCCATTCTATTTGTAGTTGCCAATATAAAGTGTAACCTAATTAGGCCTACAAGAATACAACTAGTTTGACATTAATTTTATTTTTCAATATAAATAGTGAACATGTGGGTGTTGACTTGTCCACTATGAAGCACTCTCTGTACTCTTGCTGTATCTTGTAATTGTAGATGATTTACTAAACCACACTGTGGTTTAGATTTGCTGAATCATTGGGATCCTTTAGAATCTGACTTGTTAACCCAGTAGTAGGAACTTAATGAGCATGAATAGCCTTTAATATTGACATGCATTTATTGTTTCTTGCACACAATGTATATTTGCTTAGTCATATTTGAATGATTTCTAATGCCCTTATTTTTACAAAATCTATTTACTTTTTTTCTTCAAAATTGCCCACTGAAGCATATGCGTTGGTGCAATGAGGCTGTCTGACATACTAAACTTGAGTACTGACACAGATTAACTTGACCACCTTTACATGGTTTGTATTCCCAGAATAGAAACAGATGAGCTACTTTTTTATTTTTTACTTTTTTTACCTCCTGATAGTATGTGGGGAGAACTTTTTTTTGCTTTATTCCCCCCGCCCAAACCAGAGATCCCACATGAAATTTATATAAAACTGAATATATAGGCCTTGGGTATTTCTTTTTTTCAATTTGGAGTGTTGGCTCTGCTGTGCGATGGCTTGTCATGTCTTGTGTTTGCCTGCAGGTGGCCTGGGGGAGGCAGTGTGTGGCGCAGTGGCGGAGGAGCCCACCATTCTGGTGCAGCGGCTGGCAGTCTCCCACGTTCCCCAGAGCGGCAAGCCCACGGAGCTGTTGCACATGTTCGGCATCAGCGCTAAGAGCATCGTCTCTGCCGTGAAGTCCACCTTCGCCAACTGAGGCCCCTTCCCACGACTCTGCAGCACACTACCCCCTGTCGAAGCTTGTGCTAGGATTACTGTCAAAAAAACAACAAAAAATCACAATGTGTAGTCAATTGGTCCATTCTGTAATTATGTCCTAACTTCCAAAGATGTTTGTCCTACCCAGGGATTTGAATGCATCCCTAGATCCTCTATGTGGAAAGGCTAAGTCTAGATCGTCTGAACTGCCAGGTTGAACACCTTGGTGTTTTAAATCCAGCAAAGTTTAGTTTCTGATTTCATTTTTAAAATGTTTTCTCAAATTAAGTTTCAAATGTTAAATCAAATAAGGAAAGTTGTAAGGGGACCATAGAAACGACCTACAGTCTTTAGTTTGCCATTCCAGTATCTCAAAAGCTACAACCTATGGTTAACATTGTTTACTTCGAATACTGTTTTTTTTTTTTTTTCTGTGGTTTAATATGCATACTTTTTATTGTTGTAGTCAAGAAAATAAGTAGTTATTGATTTGACAGCAATAACATTGGATTATTTTGATAGGATGAAACTCCATTACCAAGCTTTAATCATCTTTGCTTCATTTTGCTAGTCCTGTAGTTAAACCTGGAACTGAAACTAACATTCTGTGGCTATCTCTGAAACTACTGCCACCATGATGTAGTACTTGACTACTGTAAAAGTGCAGCTGATCTTGAAATAGCATGGCTAATATGTTAGTGGTTTCCTTACCCCTTGGGATCAAGTTTTGTCGACCTGTGCTCTACCATGCGATCAAACCCCTGTCCTCTTATGAGACGTTCCATTCTTGGTGAAACGTTAGCTGTTTTTGTCCCTTAACTGTTGTGTTAACCCAGAGCAGCCGACTCCAGCAGTTACTAATTCGTGTGAATGGCTTGTTCAGCTTGCTGTTGAGTAATTTTGTGAGCGTGCTCAGTGGGCTTATCCTATAAACAAAGTAAAAGCACACCTAAATGCCTTGCGTCTCTTGTGCTGTTTCTCAGTGTTGGTGGGGGCAGGTATGAAACCTGGCATTTAACATTATTTCTCATAAGATATTGAGGGTACTTATTCCACATACTTTAAATCATTAATACACTTTGTCCCTCACTGAAATAAATATCACCTTAGTTGATTGGTATATAGAAGACACTGCTCGTCCAAACATTTGCCTACATGACTTCTAGTTTTATAAGGAATAACATTAACATGCTATTGCTGAGTACTTCACTGTATGCACTTACCATTCCTCTTATTTTTCTTTATATATACAGTGCCTATAGAAAGTCTACACCACCTTGAACTTTTTTTCACATTATGTTGTGTCAGTGCCTCAGTTTCATGTGTTTAAATTAGGATTTTTTTCCACTTATCTACACACTGTAGAGGGGGGAAAAAAGTTTAATTGAGAAAATAAAATTCTAGATTAAATACAAAACTGAAAGATCATAATTGGATAAGTTGGACCCCCCTGAAGAAGTACTTGGTGGAAGTACCTTTGGCTGCAATTACAGCTTTTGGCTGCAATTACAGCCGTGAGTCTGTTGGCATAGGTCTCTACCAACTTTGCACACCTAGATTTGGCAATAATTGACCATTTACAAAACTGTTCAAGGTCTGTCAAGTTCCACGGGGAGCATTGATGGACAGCAATCTTCTACAAATTTTCGATTGGATTTGGATCGGGGCGCTGACTGGGCCGCTCAAGGACATTTACCTTTTTGTTCCTTAGCCACTCCAGTGTAGCTTTGGGTCATTGTCATGCTGAAAGGTGAACTTCCGTCCAAGTTTCAGCTTTCTTGCAGAGGCCAGCAGGTTTTCCTCTAGGATTTCTGTGTACTTTGCTCTATTCATTTTCCCTTCTATCCTGATAAGTGCCCCAGTCCCTGCCGATGAGAAACATCCTTGTAACATGATGCTGCCACTACCATGCTTCACAGTAGGGATGGTGTTCTTTGGGTAATAAGCTGTGTTGGGTTTGTGCTAAACATAACACTGCATTTAGGCCAAAAAATTCCATTTTAGTTTTGTCAGACCACAAAACTATTTTCCACATGGTTACAGAATCTCCTGAGTGTTTTTTCCATACTTCAAATGGGATTCAAGATGGGCTTTCTTGAGTAATGGCTTCCTTCTTGCCACCCTACCATACAGGCCAGATTTGTGGAGTGCTTGGGATATTGTTGTGACATGAACACTTTGATCAATCTTGGCTAGAAAAGCCTGTAGCTCTTGCAAAGTTGCCACTGGCCTCTTTGGTAGCCTCTCTGATCAGTCTCCTTGCGGTCATCCAGTTTGGAGGGACGGTCTTATCTAAGCAGGGTCATGGTGGTGCTATACACCTTCCACTTCTTAATTGTTTTGACTGTTCTCCAAGGGATATTCAAGGCCTTTGATATTTTTTTATACCCATCCCCTGATCTGTGCCTTTCAACAACTTTGTCCTGGAGTTCTTTTGAAAAAGTGCCTTGGTGCTCATGGTTAAGTCTTTGCTTTGAAATGCACTCCCCAGCAGAGGGAACCTATAGTAACTGCTGAATTTATCCTGAAATCATGTGAATCACTACAATTTAACACAGGTGAAGGCCCCTTAACTTGGTGTGTGATTTTTGAAGGAGATTGGTTACACCTGAACTAATTTAGGATTGCTATTACAAGGGCGGTGAAAATTTTGAAAGGGGGTGTAGACTTCCTATAGGCAATTTGTGTATAGTACCGTGAAAAAGTATTTGCCCTGTCTGAATTTCTGCATTTTTGCATATTTTTGACCATGAATGTTATTTATATAAAATATCCCCAGGAACACTGTGGACTGAGACAGTATGAAGTTGCTCTTCTGTTGATGTATTGAGAGCCTTAACTTCACAACATGATCTATGACCTGTTTTGTGTGTGCCTTGCGACGTGCTTTGGAATATGCGCAAAATAGCCAGTCGTTCAGATAGGTCAGAATCTGAATACCCCGCAAGCTTCGTGGATCCATACTTTCTGTGCGCTGGACGGATCGGGACATAGTAGTAGGCATCTTGCAGGTCGATCGATGTGAACCAGTCATCCGGCTGGATGGACTGGAGGATACGCTGTGCTGTCAACGTGTTGAACTTCCTCTGTTTGAGGAACAAGTTGAGGACCCTGAGGTCCAGAATAGGTCTGAAACCACAATCCCTCTTGGGCACCAGGAAGTACCTGAAGTAAAAGCTGCTGAGCATCGCTTGAGTTTACCAAGCGCACAGCGCTCTTCTGTTGAAGATTGGTGATCTCCTGTTGAAGGAGTATCGCGATTTCTGGTTCAACAGTGGTAAGGACCTAAACTGAATTGTAAAGCGTATCCGTGTCTCATTGTCGATAGCACCCAGGAGTCCTGGGTGCAGCCTTGCCTTGGAGCCCACTACAATTTGCCTTGGGTTGTACAGTTGACAATTCAGTTGCCAAAAGTCTGATGGAGAGCTGCAGTGTACCGCTCTTAGTAAGCTTGGGGAACTGTGGGGACATGATCTCAAGGGACTCTTTATTCCAAGGAAGCAATGTAGCCAATATCTGCTAGTGGTAGTTGAGTATTTTACCAAGTGGGTAGAAGTGTTTGCTCTTACGGATGCTAAGACCCTCAAAATAACTAGCATACTGATTAATGAGCTTTTCACCAGGTGTGGTTCCTTAAGTAGTCTCCGCTAGATGGCCACAATTTACCAGAACGCTGTGGCTGCAAATTTGCCAATAGTGGGGTGTAATCAGGAAATGAACTACCAGTTAACATCCACAGACTACTCTGACAGGTAGGTTGCTAACCTGGTCACCACACCCTGATCAAAAGCCTTATGTTGTTTTAGAACGTCATGCAGCTTTGCTGAGGGAAGTCAAAGAGAATGTATCCAAGGCCCAAATTCAACATGCTGAATATTATAAACGGCATCAACGAGAAGTTACATTCCACGCTGGGGCCAGGTTTGGGTCTGAATGCACCCATTATCTTATGCCACTAAAGGGGTAATGAGAAAATGTTCACCGAAATGCCTAGGCACTGTCAACTACTGAGTAGCATCTGATGCCATATGAAGTCAATACGATGTAGATCATGTTGACAATTTGAAAAACCTTTTTTGGTTCAGTCTTAAATACTGCCCTGCATCAAGTGTAATATCCAGTTTGAGTGGGCTGTCTTAGAGGATAGCAAGCGTGTCAAACTTGCAGAAGACAACAAGCTTGGGAGAGTGGCCATGCTGCTTACAGCCACCCAGGAAAAATATTTAGACCACTTACAGAACTGGGTAGAAACGTGGCAAATGATGTTGAAGGTTAACAAATGTAAAGTGTTACAACTGGTGTTTCCAGACAGGATTCCCATGTTACAAGTACTCTACTTCTTGTGTTTAAACTAGTTTTGTAGCCACTTGCATGTACTCTCTTGTATTCCCACAGATTGCAGCTTTAGGATTAGCTTTTCATGCAACACTTTGACAGAGACTTTTTGGTAGCCTGAGTATATGATGTCATAGGCTCTTTTTGTGTCCATCCTTAAAGTGACCTCTTCAAAGGAGTCTAAGAGGTTTGTCTGGTAGAAATCATTATACACTGTGAAGTGTGCTGGTAGAAGAACACACTAGGAGGGAAAGGTTTAGTTTTAGGAACCTGTGGTACTTTATTAGAAGCTGCTTATTACAACAAGCCGCCCATGCAGAAGAAACAGTCCTGGTAACGAACTAACAAAAATAACAACAAGCATTCGCAATCAAAAGTGGTAATGTCTAAACTATTATGCATACGTACATAAAAAAAAAGAAACCACCTACATATGTAGACAGTAGACCTTTTTCCAGTAGAACATTGTCTAAATGTCTAAAGTCATGAGTCACACCAGTCTACACTGTAGTCATCTTTGAAAACGTAAGCCCTATAGTGTGAACAACAGGTACAATTAACTCAAACCACACCATTTGTGCAGATTTAACAACCTGTTTAAAACCTCTGAAGTTGGCCATTGATATTCTATCATCAGACACCTGACATCATAAAGTCTATTCAAATAGTTACATCACATCAATATTGAGTCATTGCACAGTGTAGATTGTAAATAAGTGTGCAAATGTTAACAAAAAACAGTCCTCTTGCCACAATGATACCAGGAATTTGAGTAGCGAGTAGCATATGTAACTGGGTATGGAGGGTTACTCAATACAGAACCTGAGACCCTACTAAGCATCAGGATGAAGCCTGTCTGCATGCTCCTCCTCATTGTTGATGCTCTGCTGATTGCCTCAGGTAACAGCTCTTTCCTACATGTGTTTGGTGTCTGTCAGCTGTCTGTCTGCCTGTTGCTAAATGTTGTAACTTTCTACAGGTTTTATTAAATTGTTCCCTTTAAGATTATGTCATTATTCTGTTAACACCATGTAATGAATCAGCATCTCAGCTCATAGAATTGAATAGAAAATCAAGGGCTGGGCACAAACTGCAAACCATATAGTTCAAAAACGAACTTCTTACCTTTCAACTAAATAGCAAGCAAGGTAAGGATATGTCTTATAATGATGTCAGTATTATTAACTCGTCAACTGCTAGGGGGAGATTCATTACAGTATGCTGTGGTTTTAACGGCAAATTATTTTTATTTATTTGCACAAACATTGAATATGGATATGTGACAAAGTGGCTGAGTGAGAACAGGTGCAGGAGTGATACAGGGAGGTCATTAAACAGACACAGCCTTGTAATCTAGTTTGGAAAAGTGATCTTTATTTTTATTCCAGGTCTGGTGACCACAACAGTAATCCCCCGGCAATACACAACGTGTTCTGCACAGGGTAAATAACAATGGGATTGCAGTCCCAACTAATAAACACAATATCTGAGCCACAATAATACTTATACGGTCACCAGTCCTGGGTGTGTGCAGTAGTGCTCATGGTGGGGGATACAGTTAATTTAGTGACTGTTAGTGAACTGCCGTTCCGGCTTAGTGATGGTCCAATGCGACAGCACCGGAACTGTGCTAGCTGTCTGTTAATGTGCAAGACAATTACAAGACAAAACAAACAAAACACTCACTGTACTTTTATGACATAAGAACAGGGTCTCTCACAGTCCAACTCAATTTATTTACAGAAACCAAAGCAAAGGAACAAATTATGATTCTCCATCCCCTTTCATGCTGTCAGACATGACCCCTTGGTAAACGAGTGCAACCGCCTCTCCAATCTGCAGCTGCCATGTCGTTCCCCCTCCAGGCTGGCCGACTTCCCTTGAACCCTGGGAAAGAACTATCAGTCAAGCCCGTCCAAGGAACTCTGTTCTCGCTGTTTACCAAGAATCATTGTATTTCTGTCACAGGATACTATTTATTTATTTTCAGAAGGAACACAGATTACTGGGAATAATAAAATGACAATGAGCTAGACCTCTGCGAGACTCATCATTTTTACAAAGTAACAACTTAATGGCAGTTACAACAGGATAATGCACTGTTGTATGTCTTCCAAAAATAAAATGCTCCAGTGTAAAGTTCACCCCTCGTGAGATAAAAAATAGACATATATTATCCCAATCCATTGGTCTACAGCAATCAACTAGACAGACCAAACAGATGTTATATTTTTCTAAAAATACTGCACTTTAAAAATTTAAGTGTTCCAATGCAAGGTCTGATGCTTTTTTTAATACATGGAGAGTATCATAAATGAAAAGGTAAGATATTTATCTAAAGTCATCTCAATTAAGAGTCATTACTAAATGAAAAACAAATTCCAAATTTATTTTGTTTTTCTGAAGCTGCATCTGGCTACCTTTTGAGCAGAGCATTCGCCTTTCTCATCTGATGCTTTTATTTTGACTGTAGTGGGTTTGGCGGCTCCCTTTCCTTCTGCAGCGGGAGAGGTGAGCACCTAGACGAAACACATCACTTCCCATTGATCTGCATAAACTGTAATATGCAAAAGTAATTTAGACGGCTAGTTGACTAATGTCTAAATATTTGAAATATTTCTCTCTGTGACAGGCACTTCTGAAACAGACACAGAGAACACAACACAGAAAATGAACTAATTACAAACGAAATATCAAAGAACATCATGTGATGTAATTCCAGTCTCTTTGTCAATGTCATTTTTGTAAAAGTTCAAAATATTCTCACAATCACCTTTTCCAATTACAAACTTTTTGATTTCTGTCATGTATGTGAATACTGAATAAGTAAATTGATTGCACAGAGAAGTAGAAATGCAATCTATCACTTCATAATACCTCTGCCTGTACAGTTCTCCCGGAGACTGAAATGTGTGGGGTAATGCTCCATCTTCAAAGTGCTGTGGAACTTTTCTTGGCCTCAAAATGCTGGGGCTTTCCAAATCCAGCCCTTATGCAGTTTCGGTTGTTTTGGCCCAAAATTGAGTGAATCCTTCATGAAGTTGACTTATGTTTTCTTTTAGCGTTTTTATCATCCGTTCTGCTTGATGGAAGTGCAGTTTATGGCTCTGTAGTGCCGTATTAACTGTTTCAGCGTGTTTTAGGTTGGCAATTATATGGAGCACTGCTTGTAATTTTTTTAAAATAATTTTATAACAAAGTGGTACAAAAAAGACTAAAGGACCCTGCAGCCCTTTACAAAGAAATCCTGTCCTGTAATGCTGACAGTTTCCGTAGTTTATCTTCAGAAGCTGTGCAGCAGTTAAACCATAACTACTATCTTCCAATAATCTATTTGGCCTAAGATACAGATAGATGAAAGCCAGTTTACAAAAATGAGACTTTAGCAAAATAAAACAACACTATTAATATATTTCAGAGCAGTTTCACTGCTCAGATGGAATTTGGTCACGTGACAGCACATTGAAGACAGACACATGAGGCGCAGGACACGTTTGTCTCTCGGTTCTTCGATGACGGACAGATGCAGCCCCTTCTCCTTTTGGATTTGGAAATATCATCTGCAGGGACTGGGTCAGCAGGCAGCTGAGTTCTGAGAATATCCACTGTAAGTTTGTGAGGTACTTTGGTGTTGGTCATTCTGCACTCCATAAAGGGACGAGCTAGGGCTTTCCCAAGCGCCTTGAGGAATTTAGTATGGCTACAGACATGTATAGAACACAACTGTTTATCCCAGCAATGTTTAGAATGGCAAAACATAATGCCATTGGCCAAGATAAGAAAGCTTTGTTCTTTCTTTTTTGCAACATATCATATGACTCTAGAACTAATTCCTAGTAGCTAAAAAAATATTACATTACAAAACATAATGTTAGACTGTTTATTGATCAATCAGCATTCCAAGCCATTACACTATCAAGCACAATGTCACAATTAGGAACTATGGCGAATCACTGTACCTGTGCTAACATCAATGAAAACACCATCACGATACCTTGCCATGACAACTGAAGAATGGTTACAGAAAAAAGGTCACAGTGATTCATAAAAGCAACTGAAACTGAAAAAAAAGGAAAAAAGTTAACCTGTAATGTCATACAAATACTATCCATGGGTCCCATGGACACAAATACCCACCTGTGCAGAAGCCAGTAGCCAGCCCAGCAAGAACACCACTATACAGCTGGCACTGACTTGACATGAAGCTACCAGAATGTACAGTGAGTGGCTACGCTCGACACAAGAGCAGTGGGCATTTTAAAAGTGCTCTGGGTCCACAGGATCCATGGATAGTATTTACGGGTCAAATATAATTACATTGCTAGTAAAAGCTAAATCAAAATAGAGTCAAATACTACAATAGTTGAACATTAAAAATGCAAATAAAATGTTTTCTTTATTTGTCTAGAATTATAATTATATTTCTCTCAATAAAACAAATAACATTGAAACAAAGCTGTCATACAATTTCCTGTTAAGCCCATATCCTTTACAATACAAATCTACTGCTTCACCAAATTAATTAAATTATAATAATAGTAGAAGGAGGTCTTCTTCCTGTTAAAAAAAGAGAAAAACATTTCTTATATATAGAAAAAGAAATGTTAAAGATTATTAAAGATAAGTCTTTTATAACTCTTTTCAAATGATACGCAAGCACGCACGCATGCACAAAACTTTATATACCCCAATGGAAATTTATAATTTCTAGAAATTTTTCGAAAATAAAAAAGTTTTGCTTTTGTGGATGAGGAAAAAAGTTACAAGAAATTATTACAATTATTTATTTCAGCAATTTTTTTGTTGAAAAAATGCTAATTCAAAAGTATTCATACAGTTTGATGCTATGCTAGTATTGTCTACAAGGTGCTAGAAAATATGATTATGAATATTTAAATGAATATTTAAATATGATTATGCAGAACCTAATTCTAGAAAAGTCTGGATTGTAGGTGAACATTCTTAGAGTATAAACGGGTTAGGCATAAGATGTCTGCTGTCATTACCAACAGATCAATATCGGAAAAAGTAAAGAGCTATCTGAAGACCTTGGGCAGAAAATTATTTATTGTCATAAAGCTAGAGAAGGACACAAGAAGATTTCCAAGCATTTGAGTATCCCAATTTCAACTATTGTTTCTATTCTCAAGAAGTACAAGACTCATGGTACTGTCACAATGCTCCCTCGATCTAGAAGAAAGAAGGTTCTTTCATCAAGAACAAGTAGAAGAATTGTGAGGAAGGTTAATAACAATCCGAGATTGACTGCCAAAGATATTCAAAGTGAACTGGCTGCAAGTGGGACTGGGGTTTCCATTTGAACCACAGGTTGAGTATTGCATGGTGGAGGTCTCAATGGTCGTAGGCCAAGGAAAAAGACACTCTTAGGAAAATGTCACAAGGACAAATGCTTAAACTTTGCAAAACAGCATTTGAATGATGGATACGAGTTCTTGTCAAAGGTTTTGTGGAGTGATGAAACAAAAAAAAAATCAAGCTATTTGGTCATGCCGATAGTCGTTGCGTTTGGAGAAAGTCTGGCGAGGCGTACAAAGAAAAGAACACCATACCCACTGTCAAGCATGGAGGTGGTAATATCCTTCTGTGGAGCTGTTTTGGCACAAGAAATTTAGTTCTAATACACAGTAAAATGGATTCCACAGCATATAAAAAGATATTGGGCAATTGTCTGAAACCCTCCTTGGTTTAAACTTGGTTTAAAGCACAAATGGACGTTCCAACACGACAACGATCCAAAGCACACATCAAAATCTACTTCAGAATGGTTAAAGAAGAATAAAGTCAAGGTTCTGGAATGGCCTAGTCAATGTCCCAATCTAAATCCGATTGAGAATCTTTGGTATGAGCTGAAGAAAGCTGTGCACAAGAGAAGTCATCAGAATCTGAATGAACTGGAACAATTTTGCATTGAACAATGGTCAAAAATCACATGCCAAAAGCTCATTGACAAATATCCTAATCGGAAGAGGTTATTATTGCTAAAGGTGCCTCAACAAGCTATTCATTTCATTGTCCTTGTCAGGGTATCAATGCTTTTGAATTCACATTTTTTGAGTTTTGCTTTCTATTTCTTTAACTTTATTTCCTCAAAACAAAACTTTTGCTACAAAAGATTTTTTGTATAATTATTTGTTTTCGAGAAATTTCTAGAAATTATAAATTTCCATTGGGATATGTAAACTTTTGACTACAACTGTATATACAGTAGACTTAAGAGAGTTGAGTGCAGTTCTCTTAACCCTAGTATATTCCCTATTTTCTGTGGTGTTTCTGGAGTGTACTGTTGTTTGTTTTTAATTCTGAATACAGGGGAAAGAGCCTGAGTGTCAGCTGTTTAATGGTGAGTAGTTGTCTGTACACTTAAACTAAACAAAATTACGTAAAATAACCTGTTTACTGGAAATTTAAAATTTTGGATGTTGGTAGTTATTGTCCTGTATCATTTCTTTGTTTGAAAGCTGACTTGAATGCAGGTGAGCGTACTACTGTTGTATTGAAATCGATAATTACTTTCTTAACAGTTATGGTGCATGGTTTTAGGTAGTTTTAAACACATTAACTAAATGATTGTTTTTAAAACGGTTTAATGAACTGTGGACGGGAAACAATTAATTGAAACTGGTACACAAGAGAAGGGTAATTTTGCTATTGTATTCTTGCACATTGGTACTGTATGAAGGAGAAGTATTTATTCTGGCTTGCACTGTGGGTTTTAATGGCTGATTACTATGAATGAAACCTGCAATTAACCTATTTGCTCTGTAGGAGCACTGTTGGGTATCAAGGGGTCTCATTTACATACAGATTACTTAGAGAGCACATTAAACTTAAATTTGATTACTAGAAATCAAGCAGAACAAACTATATTTTGACAGAGTAGGTAGTAGTGTGTTAACTAATGCTTAAGTTTCAGTTTGTTTTCTTTGCCTATGTGATGTGTGATTTACGGATACAGACCCTGGGTATTATCAAGATACTGGAAAACTATCATTGATTTTACGGTTCAGTTTTATTATTATTTTTTAATATTCTAAACCAGATCTAAATACTGCTGCACTTTGCGTTTAAATCCTGTTCGTGTTTCCCCTGGGTGATTTATTGACAGACCTACTGACATTACAAACAACATTTAAACAAATACCAACAGACCACGTCCTCTGAAAGTCAGGTTTATCTGAGGGCAGTAATGGTAACATCCCAATTAATATTAATGGTACTATTTAGCAACAGATTCAGACCCTCCCCCTTTAATAACGTTATGATTTTGTTGCAACTTCAGCATAGTTTAGTAAAAACTGGGACCACAAACATCATATCCAAGAAGCTTGGAGCATGTATTTATGTGGGCTTCCAGTAAGAAGACAAGTTAGATAAAAAAAAAAAATCAAACAATACCTGTGAAAGAGATCTAGAGCTCTGTCTTTCCAGCTGTTAACAAATTGAGAAAAGAAGTGAATGTAAAACAAATCCACAGCACAAGCCTTTACAGTGAATACCTAATGCGAATACAGATAATTCTGTTTTGCTATTGAAAGGTGTATGCATGCTGCACTTGTACAGGTACTGTTTCTGATTCCTCACATTTAACAATGAACGTACTTGGTAACATAGTTCAAATAAACATGTGTTTCAGGGTGAGCTTGTCTACTTCGCTATTCTTATTTGTATTAGTAATAGTAATAATGGTGTTGTTTTTATGGACACATACGTGTGATGATGTTCCTGATTGCTTTTTCCATTTTCCCCTCTTTGACTGTGCAGATGTAATGCTGGTGAAGATCACTGATTCTCAGAACAGACTGCACTCTGTATACTTCGCCCTTCTGCTCTGCTGGTGCTGTCTCTGACAGACCAGTCAGGTTCTCTCCTTTCTCATTGGTCCACTGGACCTCAGGCTCACGATACCAGCCAATCGATTTACAGGTAAAGATGCCGGTCTCTGGGTTGAAGACCACTTTGGGTATCTCAGGCTCTGATTGGGTAAGAGAGGGAGAAGTATTTTGTTATTTACAGAAAACTAATCAAGCATGAAAATGTGCAAAAACAGGAAATCATAGATGCCAGGTGTTTACTATAGTAGCAGGAATATAATGGTATAATGACGCGTGTGGACTTTGTAACAAAGCAGGTTGGGTACGATTGCATTACCTACCTTAGCTACATTGCTTAAAACTCACAATGCCATGGCATTCCATTATCACAGCATAAACCCTATCGTGTCTCAGTGATTTCTTTATTTGATTTTTAATCTCAGATAGCTTTATTGCCACCATGGTCAGTAAGTGCTGCTTGCATAGCCATTGCATATAACACTTGAATTCTGGAGTAAAGGAGACAGACCGGGAGACAGTACAGACTCACCCTCGACAGACAGCTTGACAACACCTTCCCATTTCCTGGAGCGTGTGGCGACTGTACAATGATAGGAGCCGTGGTCTGTGTAATGAACATCTTTGAGGTGCATCGATACCTCTCCCTTCTGAAGCTTTTCCTCAATCAGCTCTGCTCTAGGATCTCCTACTACTTCTCGCTTCCACTTTTCTTTCCCCGGGATAGCCTGAAGACAAGAGATACATTAGCAGCTGACCTACTGCTCACATCCCATGTAGCTCAGTTCATAGTATTCATATATGGTCAAATTCAGAATGGCAAGGAAGATAAGGCTAGTTGTCCCATGATCAGATTTCACGACAATATGACCAATTTGCTTCTTACTGAACCTGAAAATCAATTGTCGTTTCAATTAAATCAGTCATAGGCAGGAGTCGCAAAGGCCGTTGCGACTAGGAGAAATTAACCTGCCCGTTGAAAATCGAGACGTACAATTATGCGGTAAAAAAAACCAACTTGCTGTGTAAAGGCATTGCGACCTGTATTTTCTCTCTAAAATGCACCTTTTGAAAATCAGGCTGTAAATGCGCCAAGTTTTTAAATCTCTGGTGGGTACCCAAAACAAACATGAGTATAAAAAAAACCCATGTAATTTGTATATTGATAAAAGGTGTAGTTTTTCTATAAAATACATATATTGTTTCTTATTTAAGCATTTGTTAATTCGAGCACGTTTACTTTCATAAAAAAAGTGACACCAAATGTATTAATATAACGAAACGAAATTGCTAACGCTACCTGGAAGCATTTCTTTTCTTTACTTGTGTGGCGAATCTGCCATTAAGAGAATCAAACTAGGTTTAAAAAAAGAATTGTGTGCCTATCTCTGTATATACAGTTGTACATATACTATTAGGAACATACTGAGTTTTGCACATTGCTGCTTGTATGCAGCAGTTCCAGTTTATAACAATAAAAATGTGCCTATTCCTGTCATTAAAAGTTAACTTTTTTTCTTTTTATGCAAAGAAAAAAGAAAAATAGCAAGTAATGGGGACAGACTATGTACGCCATGGGGAATATATATATATATATTATATATATATATTCCATACAAAGCGGTGCACATATATATATATATATATATTTATATAATATATTATATATATAAGCAGCGCCACCGTTTCCTAGGCCATGAGGTATATGAGTACAGAAATGACATCAAAAAAATAAAGCAACACAGGCAGCACAGTTGTTCGGGCTGTATTACAGGTGTGCCACATGGTTGTGGTTTTCTTTTTGCAATTACACTCAATTTATGTAAAAACTAAAACTAAAAATCCCATCGAAATGTTTAATAGTCAAATGTTCCAGTTTTCTACAGTAATTTTACAGTGAGCTAGCTTATTTTTCTTTTTTTTTTTTTACAAACAACATTTGTGTTTATATGTTAGAGAAAACAGTCATGCTTTGCCAGCATACAACTTATTATCAAAATGAAACCATAACGTAAAGTCAAAAGCCAAAGCATATTGTTTAAAATCAATACTTCACTTCCCAATGTAGGCATTGCTCTCAGAGATCATGTTTTAGGCCTCACACAGACAGTTCAGTGCAGCTTACTGCTGAATGCAGAGCAGCTTCCTGCTTCACTGGATCATGGACAATGATTATTGATAATTTTGCAATGAGATAAAATTACTGTTGGCCTTAACCTGGTCCTGTCTCAAAGATGTAGGAAGCATGGTCACGCTTGGAGAGTATTGTGATCGGGTCAGACCCAAGGAAGCAATTAGAAAGGTAACCAATAGGATGAGGCTGCTCTGTACCTATTTGTTCATGATCAATCTCCGATGATGGATCTCAAGATGTCTTCCCATGGCTCATTGGTAACAGTTCAATAACATCTAGTCACTCAATGAAACTTTAGGCTGTGAAATCCGGTAAACATGAAATGCTGTTTCAATGTGACCACTGATGACCTAGCAGCACCAATATAATGGCCTATAGGTGGACACACCTGGAAGGGGGTTTCAGAACTCTGACTGGATACAATCCAATCGAGTGTGGGCAGTACAGAAGGCTGCTGTTTTACCTGAGCAATAATCTCATCGCCCTTCTTCCAGGTCACAGCAATGACATCTTGGGGGTGGCCTCCGTCCAGAAGACAGGTGAAGGTGACAGAGTGGTACGGTTTCCCCTGCACATTCTCCTCACAGCGCAAACTGGACTCTAATGAGAAGAAAACAACGATCAACAGTATATTCACAGGAGTACAGAGTAAGAAATGGCAATGAAAAGTCACCTACAGTAGATGTCATTGGGTAAGCATATTAAAGTAAAAAAAGTAACTGAGACGGAAAAACTTATGTTGTCAAGATACATGTAAAAATATAAATTTGACATACAGATGGAGGATGTGCAGTCAGAGAGACATTGCTAAATCTCCATAATCTGATATTCACAGTTACTTATGCTAAATAATGTTAACGTTGATTTCCATCACAATACAATATGCGTTTTCCATGTATATGCAAACATTTAAGTGTGTGTGACAGAGACAGAAGAGATATGAACTGTAAATCTCCCTCCCGGCCAGAGAAGGCACCGTGTAAGTAAGGTTGGTTGTACACTTTCCCAGGATGAGGTCGGATTGACAGGGGGTAGGCATCGACAGTCGGCCATCTTGGGCAGGTCACGGAGCAACTGCTAAAAAAATCTATTGCAGCTGTGGGGTCCGCGGTGAGTGGATAGACCGCGGCGCCGAGATGATTGTTGGGAGGAGTTTTAAGTGGCTGCAGCAACGTGAGCACGACCCCTTTCACTGATGACTGACAAATCGGAGCACTGTTTTTGTTTCGTTTCGTTTCGTTTTTGCTTATTGTTGCAGAGTGCGAGTGATTGTGAGAATAAAAATACCCCGAGGGGTTTAACAATTGCAGTGCTGGTTGGGCACTGACTGCTTAACCCTCACGCACCACTCACATCCTGACGGTGTGACAGACTGACAGACCCACGTTTCATCAAAACTGGAGAACGTAAAAATTTTCCCCGATATATATATATATATATATATATATATATATATATATATATATATATATATATATATCTGAACTATGAATAGTGATCTAGATTAATTTTACAGCCACTACATCAAAGTGTATTTAAAACACACACACACACACACCCACACACGAGAATTTAGTTTACCATAGATTTACTGTTTTAGGTAACTAACGTGATAAGCTACATTAATATATTACATGTTTTGTCATTTGACAAAAAAAACAAACAACTAACACGTAATTTACATGCATCATTCCAAAACAGTATCAGGGCCATGCACACAATTGTATTTAATAAATTAGTTTATTTATCATAGTAGTAACAATTTGAAGAGCTTCTCGTGATTTGTGTAAAACTTTAAATATATTAAAAGTTAAACCATACACTCATATTCAGTAACACACACACACAGGGCTTGACATCCATTCAGAAGTGCCTGGCAAACTGCAGATTTAACACCAATAGGTACATACCCACTGCACCACACAGTAAGAATGAAATGAACAGCTCTCTCAAGTGTGCCATGATCTAGAAAACAAGCACAAAGTTGTAAGTAAAATGATTGGTTAAAGCATCAAAATACATGTTTTTAATAAATGCTTTAATGTGTCTTTAATCTTGCTGAAGTTGTTCTTGACTGAACCGACAAGTGTTGTGTAAAGAGTGAATGTCCCCTTTGTGTCTCCAGGTAAACGTTTGTTTTCTTTGGTTGGCAAATCCCTTTCAATGAACTACAAAGTTCACATAATGATAAAGCTATCAGCTCTGCTCAATTCAGTTTTACTTTTAGTATCGGTGACTCACCCAATTCCCCTCGATACAAACCTGCATAATAATGTTCTCTCTAGCGACCACTAATACAAGGACGTGAACGTAACCGTGATCAGAGGTTTCTTATACCTGACTGTTTGCTTTTATTTTCTTTCAAGGTGCACATTACAGTTGCACACCAACACAACATTGCCAGGATTGATCTTAAAACATGACTGGAGGGTTTTTATATATGTGCTCAATACAATAACAGGGAGTAGCTTGTGTGCGAAACCGAGAATTCATGAAACAAAATCAAATGTCAAGGCCTGTTTAATTTATTTATTTTATTTGGGCTCAAAATACTATCAATAAACATTAAGACACGACCCATTTTACTATAGCCGAAATATATCACAGATTTAAAAAAGAAGCACTTGACTTGTTAGGTAAAGGGTTTTTTTGTTTTTTGTTGTTTTTTTGTGTGTGTGTGTGTTAGTTTTTAAATTCACTTTACTGCTATAAACAACCTGGCATTATACAACGTCTCAAATCACCGTCATGCAAATGGCAAGTACTAAGAAACTGCTCGTTCATAACTGAAAGTATAATTTTACTAACCCATTGACACAAACCTGCTCAGCACAATTCTCCCTAACAACAGATGACTCTGGAAGGTTCTAAACTGTTATTCGTGTTTTGATAAATTTTCATACAGGCACCAATAAAAACGTGTTTCCTGATTATGTTGATTTTTTAAATGTATTTTATTTTTTAATATATTATTTTTCAAGACAATTTTAAAATACACACACACACACACACTATCTTAAAAACATATTTGTATTACCGCAGTAGGCTACACGAACACCGACTTTCATACAATTTAAATAAGTCTTTCACATACATATACATTTAGATACAATTATATCATATTATGTGTGCTTATTTATGCGGACATTTTGTTGTAATTTATTTTAATGGTAGTATATGTAAGTGTAAGACATTCAGGCTTCGAAGTATGTGCAATAACTACAAGCACTTGCAGTAAATACACTGCGAATTTGCTGCGACACTATATCTTCGGCCACTTCCTCATTTCTTAAACATAATCGCCCTTGTTATTATTGTACGTTGTTTTAAATTTTGAAACACAAAACCCGTTTCTAATTATCACTCTACAATATTAACGTACCTTTAGCTTAAACCTATAACAAAAATAGGTTATTTAATTCCAGGTTTCTGTACACCGCGCCTTCCAACGTTGATCGGGCTGTTGTTTCCCGAACGGACTAAAGCGTTTCTAAGAAAACGAAACTGAAAGAAAACTGAAAAAAAGAGAAACAGCTACAGACAAACGCAACAGGCGTTTCAAGTGGTGAAATCAAACACAAAAGAAGCCAAGTTAGAAGCAACAATTGTGTGAATGTTGAGCCCAAGCACCTTTCCAATTGTGCCTATTTGCTTGATATTTGACAAGCTTGCCTCAATTTCTTCTCCTAACTTGGGTTTTTGTGTGAAATCACCACTTTAAACAGCTGTTGCGTTTTTCAAACTGTTTTTACATTGACAATGTTTTTGTTATAGATATCCCTTCTTTTTTACTTCATCAAATAAAGAATAAAGTGAGGGAAAGATATTTGAGAATGTGTATGGTAAATAGAATAAGTAGAGTAATATAACAGAAATGGGAAAATATTTTAAAGTAAAATAATGGTAGAAGGGACTTTTGGACAGTATTGAAAGTGTAAACTTTGTATTCTTTTAGTTGCAAATGTACATCCATCAGTGGTGAAAACGATCTGTATATTTTGGTAGGTATATATTGATATTTATGTAGGTACAAAACTACAGTGTTATGAATGGTTAAAAAGGAACGTGTGCATGTCAGTGCTAGAGGGTACTATACTAACACATTTTAATGCTAAAAAAAACACATTATTCTCCTTGTTATAGAGGTGTTATGAAGTTAGACCAATGTAAGGCATTTGTAAAGCATTAGATTGCTTCATAAAACGCCATACCCATGTCACCATGTCACCCACAGCAAGAAGAGACACATAGTGTCCTGAAGTAACACTCTGTCCTTGTTGTATGATAATGGAAGATAGTTGGTCATGAAATGCACTCAATCTTTTACCTTGTGTCCCTTGTGCGTGTTGGTCTCCTTCACGCTTATCAACTTAAGGCAATAAATCCCTCTGAGCCTATTGTACTCTGCAACTGCAGTTTGAGGTACCTTAATGTATGTGGGGTCAAAAAGTTGATAAGATGGTGTGGCAAAGTGTCTGATGATAGTGAACAGATGTACAGCAGGTGCGGTGCTAGTGCAATAATCCAAAGAAACCAACAGACAACAAAGTACAGGTGAAATGTGTATTGCTTAGTATTGAAAAAGGGTTGCAGTCCCGTAAATACTACGCACAGTATTTAAACACACACACTTAGACACGCACACCATCACCAGTCCAAAGTGAGTGCTCTCAGTGCTTGTGCTGCAGTACAATATAATACATGCTTCACTTGTGACGACAGTGATAACAATGTTAATTGTGACCGAAGTGTAGTGTTGATCCGGTTTGTGCTGGCCCTTGGCGATAGCTCCGGATTTGTGTTTAGCTGTCTAGTGCTATAATCAGAAAACAGACAGATACTAGACAGACACAGACAACCAAACAAAAACACTCACAAATATTTCCAATATGCTTTCTCTGCGTCTCTCACAATCCTTCCAGTTTCTAACCCAAAACCAAGCGAAGGAAAACATACCCTGGCATTTGTGTATGGTGATTGCATGAGCACCAATGACTCGGAACTGCTCTCGAACAATGTAGACTCCATGGTTTCAAACTTTGAGCGTAAACATTGAAAGGTATGGATGACTCCATTGTTAAATTTGATGGTTATGGTTTTGACCATACTTGTGTTTTACAAATAGTAGGAAACAGCTTGAAGCTTCCCTATTGACCCAAATATGAGACCAGTGGCAATGTCAATGTTCTTGCGAAGCACCAGTTTGCAGCCTATTTTGACTCATATGGTAGTTTCCAGTCCAGCTGTATGACTGCAGTCAGCCTTGTAGGCATTCATTTTTTTCAGCACATTTCTCTGGAAGTTACAAGGGCAGTCCACAGTCCATAAGATGAATGTCCTCTCCAGGCATACGACAAAGCACGGCAGTCTGGATCTGGTTACAGGCATCTACAGTAGGCATGATGCAGGTTGAGCTTACATCTTTGTCATTTAAGTCTTTCATGTGTTTGATCATTTGTTTTTTGTAGCCAGAAATATCTCCTCTTTCTTTTTCTCTTCCTCTTGGGTAACTGGCATATAACGTGGATTCTGATGGACAGGTGGAAGCTGTAGCAAATCCCCCAGAAGTAAGATGTTGATTTTTCCAAAGCAGCCATCATCTGTGTTAGCACTTTGGAAAATCTCACACAGACAAAGATGGATGTACAATAAGGTGACATTGGAAATCATTGCAACAACTGTACCTGAGGCTGAAGAGGTGGGAACAGCAACGACTGTACCTGAGGCTGGAGAGGTGGGGACAACTTTGAACAGAACTGTTAATGACAGTTATTCTTCATGTTGCATGGCTCTGTCCACTCTCTCTAGAAAGATCATTTAAGAATTATGCATGTTTTTAGGCAGTTTGATGCGTTGTGTATCATTACATTGAAAACATTGCTCATCTTTTCTCACCCAAGCAATATAGTGGCCATTGCTGATGATTTTCCCTTTGGCGAACACAATTGCCAGAGTTTAAAATGTTTTCCTATCAATTACAATTAATCAATTTAGTCATGCTTCAAATTGCTAATGTGTGTGTGTATATATATATATATATATATATATATATATATATATATATATATATATATAATATACGGTTTTGCTGTTGTGCATTTTTATAAACACATTTTTTATTGAACAAATGGAATGAGTTTAAACTTGTTGCATTCCTCACTCTTCTTTTCTCCAGTTGGTCTGCACAAGATCGCGTGCTTCTCTTGATTTTATTTCCGTCTCAAATGTCACGCCTATCGAGCCACAATCCCATGACGTATTTTGAAGCTGCGCGCGCACAGGCCACCACTGCTAAGCCACCACAGGCCTCCACGAGCAAGGTCTCCGAGCCTGCAGTTATACCCATCACGACGAATACACCAACAATCAATGCAGATTAAGCAAGATAAACAAAAATTACAAAAGGTAATTCCCACTTAACGTTTAGAGAGCCTTTGAAGTTAGGAAGGTTTTTGTCGTTGCTGCTGTAGTCTTGGTTTTAAAAAAGCGCTTTTCCGAGAAACTGCTTGTGTTCAAGGATTTGATGAAGTGAGCTACCACAGGGAGGAGGAGCTGAGGTGATGCCCAGCTGCCAAACAGAGACAGACGGAGCAGAGACATCGCAGAGGCAGCTTTGTAACTAAGCGTTCATTGATGCTGCATTTAAACAATAATTTCCCCAGTTAATACAATTTTTTTTTTACTAATAATAAATACCCCTATATTTATTATAGTTTTGTCAGCCTGAACCCAAGTACAAAGCATTACTTAGAGTGAATGTTCATCTGGTAACTGTATAGACTACATGTACTCTAAGCTATGAATAATAATTATAATAATCAGAAGAAGAAGAAGAAGAAAAAGAAGTTAAACTATGAATGTTATTTAGGATTCAATGTTTTTTTAAAAGCAGTTCATCGTTGGATTTAATGTAGCATCAAGTCTGTGAAGCTGCACAAAATGTTCAAAGCTATCATATTGTAAAATATTCAGATATTTAAAAAAATCCAAACACCACTCTTTGGAGACATATTTACTGCATTTTGTTTGCACGTTATGCAGCACCGGGAAAATAATATCTGTGTTCTTGTGTCACCCTGCTGTCAACCCTACTCTCAGCCCTGCTCTCTCCATGTGCTCTCAACCCTGCTCTCTTCATGTGCTCTCAAACCTGCTCTCAGCCCTTCTCTCAACCCTGCTCTCTCCATGTGCTCTCAACCCTGCTCTCAGCCCTTCTCTCAACCTTGTTCTCAGTCCTTCTTTCAACCCTGCTCTTAACCCTTCTCAGCCCTGCTCTGAGCCGTCCTGCTCTCTCCATGTGCTCTCAGCCCTGCTCTCAACCCTGTTCTTTCCATGTGCTCTCAGCCCTGCTCTCAGCCCTTCTCTCAATCCTGCTCTCTCCATGTGCTCTCAGCCCTGCTCTCAACCTTGCTCTCAGCAATGATCTCCACCCTGCTCTGTCCATGTGCTCTCAGCCCTGCTCTCAGCCCTGCTCTCAGCCTTGCTCTCTCCATGTGCTCTCAGCCCTGCTCTCAAACCTGCTCTCAATTCTTCTCTCAACCCTGCTCTCCATGTGCTTTCAGCCCTTCTCTCAACTGTGTTCTCAGCCCTGCTCTCTTCATGTGCTCTCAGCCCTTCTCTCAGCCCTTCTCTCAGCCCTGCTCTCAACCCTTCTCTCAACCCTTCTCTCATCCCTGCTCTCAGCCCTACTCTCAACCCTGCTCTCAACCCTTCTCAGCCCTGCACTCTCCATGTTCGCTCAGCCCTGCTCTCTACATGTGCTCTCAACCCTGTGCTCAACCCTTCTCTCAGCCCTGCTCTCTTCATGTGCTCTCAGCCCTGTGCTCAACCCTTCTCTCAGCCCTGCTCTCTTCATGTGCTCTCAGCCCTGATCTCAACAGTACTCTCATCCCTGCTCTCAGCATTGCATGTGCTCTCAACCCTGCTCTCAGCCTGTCTCTCAACCCTTCTCAGCCCTGCTATCAAATCTCCTCTCAACCCTGCTCTCTCCATGTGCTCTCAACCCTGATCTAAATCCTACTCTCAACCCTGCTCTCAGCACTGCTCTCTCCATGTGCTCTCGACCCTGCTCTCAGCCCTTCTCTCAGCCCTTCTCTCAACCCTTCTCAGCCCTGCTCTCTGCCCTGCTCTCTCCATGTGCTCTCAACCCTGTGCTTAACCCTTCTCTCAGTCCTGCTTTCAGCCATGCTCTCTCCATGTGCTCTCAGCCCTGATCTCAACCCTACTGTCAACCCTACTCTCAGCACTGCTTTCAAACCTGTTCCCAGCCCTGCTCTCTCCATGTTCTTTCAGCCCTGCTCTCAGCCCTTCTCTCAACCCTGCTCTCTCCATGTGCTCGCCACACGCAAACATTTAATTTACTTTTATATAGGGTGTGGCCAGAGGTGATTGGACAAGAAATAAATCATTCACCACCTGTCCACATTACACTCTTTTCAATGATCCAATAAAACAACTGAAAAATTATACAATTAAACTTGTAATCAACAAACACATATTTTGCTTGTGCAGGGCCTCTGCCCTATTACACACGTATTCAGTTGCCTGGATATGAAGAATTACAGTTTTGTTATACTAGATACAGACAGACAGGCAGACAGACAGAGATACAGAGTCCCACAATCCTGTTTAGTTTGACATTACAATATAATTGCTTCTTCTTGTTGCCTGTGTTAGTTTACAATATTCTGAAAAGAGTTTAGAATACAATAAAATCAGTCATTTAAGCTGTGCTTTGCCTGCCTGGTACTATAATGGGGAATGTAAACTAACTGGAAAGTCATCAATCTAGTTTCTGATGTACTAGTGCACAGAAAGCTGGACTCTGGTAGAATGTAGCAAACATTCACCCAGGGATAATATTGTAGTTTCTGTAGAAGCACTTATTCAATTGTAGCTTCAGTGGTTTCCCACGATTGATAAGGCTGAAACAAAATACTGTTAAACTGAAGTCACGTGGAACAACGTATTTAACATGCACCCATGCAATCGTATTTACTGTGAAACAGCACACAGATTTGTTGCAGCTGCGCTGTGTCATTTTCCTGCAGACAGTACTTGTGTGGAGGCCTGGTGAAATCTACCTTGAGACGTGAGAATAGCAGAGAATGGTTTTCATTTATTTGAATGGTAGAGAAATTATTAAGATTCCAAACGGTATCTGGAAAGTTAACACTCGAATTTAAATGTATTAGTGTAATAACCTGTGTGTTTGTATTATACATAACAGCAATAAAAACTATTATTAGCCATTTGCAACTTTATAAAGGAATCGGCTATTCTATAAATGAACCAACGTGTCCTAGTTATTCTATTAACTGACAGATCAGCTTTCATTTTTGATAAAATGAATAAAGCTATTATCTGTGTGCTTGTTTAAATACATAAATGCATCTCCTGTTTTTATATATCACCACATTTATTATTATTATTATTATTATTATAATTATTAATAATAATATTATAATAATAATAATAATAATAATAATAATAATAATAATAATAAATAAACACAGAACGGTACCTCAGTATAAAAATGCGCCTGACAAAAAAATATTTGACGGAGTCTTGCATCAGAGATAATCCTCAATTCTTCTAGGGGTCGTACAGGTTAGTGGCCAATCCCGAAGAGCTTCTCGGAATTGATCTTACTGAGGGAGCGTTAATGGTAGGCGAGAGAGGGGCGGGTTTTGTTTTCTTTCAATATTTTTAATTAATTAATTTATTTATTTATTTTTATCTGAAGGAGAGGAGACCGGCGTAGCTGAATGAACGAGTAAGTTCTTTAAATATAAAATTATTTGATTCCATTTGTTAACTGGTACAGACAGTTACATTCATTGTACTGAAAACAGTTTGCTTCATCTAATAATATTTAAATAAAATAATTGTATATACACACACAGGCCCATCCCGAGGGCGGTGAGGCCGGGGACATTTCTGAGGCCCACTGGCCCAGGCAAAAAAAACCAAACAAACATATAAACTGTTCTGGGAAATTAATACCCAACATTTTGACTTTTTTTAAGTAACAGCTCCAGCCCTCAGTTCTGAGTTCTGCCCTCAGTTTTGCCTTCGCGCGCACCATCACCACTACATTAAAGCTTTTTTTTTTTTTTTTTGGTATTTTTATTTTCAGGGTAAGGTTGCGCTCCGCTCCACTACAGACTGCAGTACTGTGCACTGAACTTGCATTAAAGAAGGAAAAACCAATAGCTCTATTTCACTCAATGTTTTTCCTTCTTTATGCAAGTCAGGTTGTTGTAGAAAACACTAGTGGATGCTTTGAGTAAATTGTTGATGCTCAGAGTAGAAAAATGCAACATGTCTAAGACACTGCAATGTGGTTATACGTTAAACTACCACAGAACTAATCCTCTATTGGTTAGAAGAGCTCCAGCTTTTCCAACCTATTTAGCCTAATAATTACATTTACATACCAACATAAATAATTAGTTGTGGAAAATCTCCAGGAGCAAATCACTGGTGGCACAGAGAGTCATTGCTGATCATGTTGAAGCTGTTGGAGGAGTTAGACATGTAGAGATGACAAAAGCTCTTGATGTCAGCTGTAGGAGCCGGACAGAAACATCATGCCTTTCTGAATGAGCAAAAACGATTGAAACAGAAGAAAATTGTGGGCATGAAAAGGACATTTCAGATGGATGAGGTTGAAGACTTAAAAAAGAAGAAAATGAGAACAGAAACTGATGTGAAGGCAGTGCTCCAGTCAGCAGATGAATATGCAGGAAAAGCTGAATCAACTAGCAACTTAACAGGGTTCGACGTTAACCGTGGCCCGGTGGTCCTGGGCCGGTAGTGATTGCAGTTTGGCCGGTAGTTATGAAGCACCACAGGCCCAACTGGGCCGGTAACATTTTTTAGCTGTATAGTGTATATAGTATAGTCCACATGGCTTCCATTTTATGAACTCAGGAAAATGGGTCAGTGTGCCAAAAAGCTAAAAAAAATGTTTTAAAAAATTTACAAACCCATTTTTAAAAACATAACCACCCTCCACCCCCATCCTAACGTTCTAGTTGCATGTTGTATTTGTTGTACAGTCAGAATCTGAGATTTTTTTACAACTAAGCAACCAACTGCACCAATAAGCCAAAGTGTTTAAATCAATAATGATAAAGAAAGAAGTTATGAAAAATGACTTAAGATGAAAGTATAGAGCGCAGTGGAAGAAAGACTTAATCTGGCTTCATGATGACAGTGAAACAAATGTCAGTTACCCAGACTTGCAGATAAAAAAGGCAGCATCTTTGTTGGGAAGTCAACATTTAGTTGCCCTCATATCTAGTCTCATAGTAGTAGTTCGCAAGATAGCAGGTTGCTGTGACTGCAGCGAAAAAAAATGCACTGATGGATACCCAGATACACCAGATGGAAGCTGGACAACGGGATCGAATTGTCTAACGTTTTGATTTGGGATACGATGTGTTCAGGTCAGAAATGCCATTCATAATCTTTACAGGACTCGTTCGTATCAGAAGTAAGATTGGTGCTGACTTGAGAGAGGCTACAAGTGACAACCAACTGAGAACGATTATTTTTATTGTGATTATTGTTTGAATAGTGTTTATTATTTGGATTCGTATAAATCCGTTAACCTTTTAGTATTGCTGTTAATGTGGTAACAGCTCGGTTGTGGGTTTGCTTGTGAAAAAAAAAAAAAAACAGTATAATTTGTACACAATTTTTAAATCTTGAATAGTGTTTTCATTTTCTGACAAGCACACCAATGTGCCTGTTACATGACTGAAATAACTACAACTTATAATGGTATTTACTTAGCGAGCAGGGTGATAGAGTTTTGTACTTATTAGTTTTTCAAAACTTCTGAATCTGACAAAAAAGCAGTTCTCTAATGCAGATTCTTCTTAAAACAATGGAGTTCTTTTATATTTTAAGTTTTTTCTTGAGAAACACTAAGTGGTCTCCATGTCCTGGTTTGAGTGCACTTCTCTGTACTGTGGAGAACACTGTCAGTAGAGACTGGTCCCTGGGATGCACAGGTAATGCTTTGCAAGTGCACACACATGTTGCACATAGTTTTTAATGATTTAATGTTTCTCACGTAGGTTGTGCATATGGCATTATCATACCTTCATTTGCTGACCTAATGTGATGTCGATGATATGCTGTCGATCTGTTGGTGTCATTTCAAATGGACACTCAGATTGCTTGTATTCCTTGAATACTTGATTCGAGCCTCACACATTTGCACACAGCGTGATTCTTCTCAAGAGTCCACAGTGGATTTTATAAACCGGCTGGAGCAGGTTAAATTTCACCGTCGCCCTCCTTTATAAATGGATACGATTATCAACATTAATAACCTCTGCTCAGCTGGTGGCAGGCTTGACAAGCACACACTTAAATAGTAAGTAGCGGGGTTCAGAAAAATATAATGTTATATTTCCCCACGTGTTGCTACAACTATTTAAATAACGTAAGTGTCATTGTTCTTTTCATTAACATCCTGACAACTTTTTACTCGTATAAGTTTAAAGTCTGTTTGAAAGCGCTTTTCAAAATGGCGACTCTAGTACACTGATACTGTAAGGGTTATTACCCACATTCTCAAACAGATAGCACAGCAATAACAATCCTTGATGTGGTACGGAACAGAAAATCTAGAGCACTTTTTTATTGCTCTTCCTGCTGTGATTAAGAAGACAGATCTCAAACCCAAGTACTATAGAGCAGACGTTTTGAAAAGAGCTTTGAACGAGACTTTAAAGATATATGTGTAAAAAGTTGACTTGACTATATAAGTTTGACTTGTTTACATGCATGTCTTGGACAAGGGATCGTTGTTTGTGCAGAAAAGATTAATGAATAGGGTTAAATTAATCTGTTGCTTATAGGTCTTTCACCATTAGGGCTTTCAAGTTGGTACTTGGAGGCTTTCGATGCCATGGTAACTACACTGACATTTCTATTTAAATCTATTTATGTGTTTATGATGTCTTTTTCTGTGATGTAACAATCTACTATTCCTTTTTATTTCAGGTATTGTGGTATTGAGTCTATGTATCCATTTATTTTCCTTTTTTCTTCTGTATTGTACATTATCTCATTTTACTTTTTCTAAAACTACGAATTGTCAGTCATTCATGTTGTGTTCATTTTTTTGTGAAGTGTTGAACTATTGGTTAATTTACTTCTTTTTATTTGTTATGTTTGAGAGATGATTCTGTATTCTTGTATATAATGGGAGGCTGTTTCCAGTGATTAAAGAAACGGGCTTGTAACCAGTAGGTACCCGGTTCAAATCCCAGCTCAGCCACTGACTCATTGTGTGACCCCAAGCAAGTCACTTAACCTCCTTGTGCTCCGTCTTTTGGGTGAGACCATCTTGTAAGTGACTCTGCAGCTGATGCATAGTTCACACACCCTAGTCTTGTATCTTGTAAAGCGCTTTGTGATGGTGGTCCACTGTGAAAAGTGCTATATAAAAATAAAGGTTATTATTAGAATGTTGTACCTGTCTCTCCTACAGGTTTTATTTTGTTACATTTTTTTGCAAAATATACCATTAACAAGATATATAAGTTTTGCACGATGAGTTTCTTATTACTGAATATCTATTTTCTCTATTTGCAATTTCACTTGAATTTCATTTTTTTTCTTAGTCTGAATTATGAAGTATATGTAAATGCTTCCAAACTTTTTTTTTAAATGAGTAATAATTTAAAATATGTAATTATTGATGGTATTCTTTCAACCTTCTTTTCTCTTTTATTATACTTAAGTGGTTCAAAGAGTTTGTCGACTCTTTTTAATTCTCTCTCTCTCTCTCAATAACCTGTTTTTTTATGTCCCGTGTGTTTAAGATTTATTTTCAGTTCCTTCTCTGTTTTGTATAGTAATTTTTATCAGAACAGATTAATTCGATTCTTATACCCACTCTTTTAGGGATGGTTCTTTTAGTATGGATCGGATGTGCAGGTGACACTGATGCATATCAGTAGGTTTCCATTAAAGATCTGTTTTAATAGATCCTTGATCAAGTTTAACCAAGGTATCTAAGAATTCTATTTCACATTTTGTCCACCATAGATCCGCTGAAATGTTAAGCTGGATGTTATTTGCTATTTTAATCACTTTTCCAGTTTCATATTCTGCATGTGTCCTGTGACCCGGATGGCTTATGTGGTGACTTTACACCCAGAAGAGACAGGACACAGTTTGGTGAGTGAATGTGCTGTTGCACCGGTTTATTATAAATAAAAGGTTTAAACAAACAAAATACTTCACATAAAAGAACCAGTGCACACCAAAAAATAACACGCTAGATACAACATAAAACACAAAATACGCACGGGGCTGGGCACCCAAACACAGTCCATATTCTAAACATGTCCTTGTGACAGAGATCGAATGACGCTTGGTGATCTCCCTCCCTCCCTGAGAGAGCACTAGGTAAAGGGAACAGAGTACCCTGGACTAAAAGGCATGACACTTTGTTCCCGTGGGTAGATGGCAGTTTGCCGGCTAAAAAGGGGCAGAGCTACGGTACCCAAACTCAATGACCCGGATGGAAAACTGCGTGGCATCCGTGGAATGGAGAAGTGGATGCGCTCGTTAACCAAGGGGTCGTGAGGGAGGGTATAAAATAGGGGCGTAGCAAAGTAATCTGTTCCTTTGTAAATGGTTGAATTTGACCTTGAAGGAATACTGTGTTGTACTGAAAACCGTGAGTGCTTGTTAGTGTCGGCTGTAAATGTTGTTTGTCTCAGTAGACTACCAGTAGCACGATGTGGAGCTGTAGCGCAAGTCAGCATCAACCCGGACATCACTTTCACCCCAGCATTTCACGGAGAACATGCACCACTAGAACGTAATATCACTACACTTGTGTTTGTTTTTTGTGTTTAGTGTTGGTGTGTGTAAAACCTGGACTTTTGGTTGTGGGTCAAACCCGGGGATTACAATTACTAGTGATACATGCCACTGTATCACTCCAACATTTTATTATTTACTGGTGTTTGCCTTCGGGCTCTGGACATTTTGTCTTTAATTAATAAAACACCCTTGCACCTGAAAGCAATTGTCTGTGTGTAGCAAAGTGGCTGCTGACGGTGAACAGGTGTAGAGGTGATGCAGTGCAGGAATGATCACAGACAATTGTAATTTGGTTTGGAAAAGGTTTAATTTTTAATCCGGGTCTCGTGACCAAAAGAATAAGCCCCGGCAATACACACCAATGTGTAATGCACAGAGCTAATAATAACGGGTTGCAGCCCAAAACAATAAACACTTTATCCATTCCACAATCATACTAAACACAGTCACAGGTCCTGGGTGTGTGCAGTAGTGCTCGTGGTGGGTGATAACAGGTTGTTTTCTGTGACTAGTGCAGTGTTGATCCGGTTTTGTGGCAACAGCTCCGGATTCGTATATGGCCGTCTACGAACAAACAAACAAAACAATCACAAGTATTTCTAGTATGCTTTTCTCTGCGACTCTCGCGGTCCTTTCAGTTTATAACACAAACCAAGTGAAGTAAAAGATTTACGATTCTTCGTCCTCTTTATGCTTTCATGCATAACCCCTTGGTAAATGATTGCAGCTGTCTCTATTACTTGCAGCTGCTACATAGTTTACCTTCCGGGTCAATATGTTCCTGCACCAGAGTCTCACCTTCTTCCAGGCAGACCGACTTCCCGACCATGGAAATGAACTGTCAGGCCAGCCCGTCCAAAGACTTGGCCTTTCGCTACTTAGCGCCCTCACAGGTCGGGAGGGAGATTTACAACCAGAACTCATTATATTTCTGTCACACTGTGATTAATCTGCTCAGCTCTGCACTCACCTGTATCACTCACCACTTTGCCACAGTCCTCCACATATCTTACATATTCTAAATATTTCTTGTCTAGTTTACTCAGTAACATTTCTTCCAGTTTGCCCAGATATGTGCTTGCAAAATGCATACCTCATTTCGCTGGGCCATCATTCTGCTTGTGTCTTTTGTTTCCAAATGTAAAATACCTGTTTTCTATCATGTTTAATATTTCCTGTAGGTATTGTGTTCTTCTCTTTTCGGTTATCTAATGCTTCTTTATATACCTCTAAAGTTTCATTCCTAAGAACACTGGAGTACAGGGATTTTACATCCATGCAAGATAAAATAGCATTCTCTGGAAGTGTAGTCTTTATTCTGTTCATTATTTTCAGAAATGGTGTTGTATCTATAATAATAATAACACTATGTAACACAATTTTTGTTCCTGGGTAGTAAGTGTTATTTCCTAATTGCTTATGCCTCAAAAGTATAGAAAATGGCTATTATTCCCCACAAACTTTGCTTTTGTGACCAGGACAGTGATATTTTGAAATTTACCTATTTCCAATGAGAAAACGGACGAATTTGTGTCTTTTCGTTCACATAGTCAGAAAAAAACAACATATGAATCCAAATTAACATGTATTTATACTAAAGTAATACAAAAATGACTACAAAAGATTTAGAAGTGAGTAGTTTTTTGAGATTTACGATTATAGTGTAAATCACTTTCACGAATCAGCCCCCAAATGTAGTCTCCCATCATGTTCTCGTTATACTGTCCTTGGTAGCAGCGTTCAAAGTCCACTATATCCTGGTGGAAGCGCTCGCCTTGCTCCTCCGAGTATGCTCCCATGTTCTCCTTGAATTTGTCAAGATGAGCATCAAGGATATGGACTTTGAGGGACATCCTACAGCCCATTGTGCCGTAGTTCTTCACCAGAGTCTCAACCAGCTCCACATAGTTTTCGGCCTTGTGATTGCCCAGGAAGCCCCGAACCACTGCAACAAAGCTGTTCCAAGCCGCTTTCTCCTTACTAGTGAGCTTCTTGGGGAATTCATTGCACTCCAGGATCATCTTTATCTGTGGTCCGACGAAGACACCGGCTTTGACCTTTGCCTCAGACAGCTTAGGGAAGAAGTCTTGAAGGTACTTGAAGGCTGTCGACTCCTTATCTAGAGCTCTGACAAATTGTTTCATAAGGCCCAATTTGATGTGCAGTGGTGGCATCAGCACCTTCCGGAGGTCCACCAGTGGCTCCCACTTGACGTTGTTCCTCCCCACAGAGAACTCGGTCTGCTGTGGCCAGTCCCGCCTGTGGTAGTGCACCTTGGTGTCCTGCTGTCCCAAAGGCAAAGATAGCAGGGAAACTTGGTAAAATTGCCTTGGAGACCCATCAGGAATGCCACCATTGCAGCCTCTTGATGCCATCTCAGAAAAATGCAGATATGTATCCACTTAGGCAGCTGGAACTAAACTGAACTGGTGGGCTTAAGGCCCCTGTATTTATACTACTATTTATATTACTGGAAAGTTCTAGAAAGTTCTAGAAGTTACTCCAAGTTTACTCAGCACTGAATCTATCTGGAATGTTCTGGAAAACAGGTAAATTTCAAAATATCACTGTCCTGGTCACAAAAGCAAAGTTTGTGGGGAATAGTAGCCATTTTCTATACTTTTGAGGCATAAGCAATTAGGAAATAACACTTACTACCCAGGAACCAAAAAAAAAAAAAAAGTTACACAGTGTAATTAGAGACCCCGTAAAGTTATTTTTATTTTTTGTTTTACTTTTCACAAATTTAGTTTTATTTAGTTTTATTACGGGTACACAATAATAAATAGTGTTATTATTTTGTCGAGTATAATATATATATATATATATATATTATATTATATTTATATATATATATATATATATATATATATATATATATACTGTGCAAAAGTTTTAGGCAGGTTTTGCGAAAAACATGGGGCTCGAATAATAATAATAAACTGTATTTTTATATAGCACATTTCATGTACAAACATCATAAAGCACTGTACAGCTAGTAAACAAAGACATAGCAGACATTACAATTTAGAGATAGAAACGTTAAAAAATGCTAGTGTATGAAAGTGCTAAAGTAAAAGTATGTTTTAAGATTTAAAAATAGCCAAAGTCTCAGAGTCCTTGATTGCCCCAGGAAGAGCATTCTACAATCCTGGTGCCCATTGAACCTGTAGCCTTGTTTTTAGAATAATTAAAAGCCCAGAGTCCATTGACCGCAAATTTTGTGAAAGAATATGGTTGTATACTAAATCTTGGTAACACTTTACATTAAGTGTCCCTAGTTACAGTGTATTTACATAGTAGTTACTCAGTAACTACATCTGTAGTTACACATAAATACAGTGTAATTATGCATTGTTACAATGTACTTAATGTTTAAAAATGATTCACAGTATATGTAAGTACACAATTGTAACTACGTTTGTAACTACACTGAACAAAAATATAAGTGCAGCATGTAAAGTGTTGGTCCCATGTTTCATGAGCTGAAATAAAATATCCCAGAAATCTTCCATACGCACAAAAAGCTTATTTCTCTCAAATTTGTGCACAAATTTGTTTACATTCCTGTTAATGAGCATTTTTCCTTTGCCAAGATAATCCATCCACCTGACAGGTGTGGCATATCAAGAAGAAGCTGATTAAACAGCATGATCATTACACAGGTGCATAAGAAACATAGGAAAGTTTACAAACGAGAGGAGGCCATTTGGCCCATCTTGCTCATTTTAGTTGTTAGTAGCTTATTGATCCCACAATCTCATCAAGCAGCTTCTTGAAGGATCCCAGGGTGTCAGCTTCAACAACATTACTGGGGAGTTGATTACAGACCTTCACGATTGTCTGTGTAAAAAAGTGCCTCCTATTTTCTGTTCTGAATGCCCCTTTGTCTAATCTCCATTTGTGACCCCTGGTCCTTGTTTTTTTTTTTCAGGTCGAAAAATTCCCTTGGGTCGACATTGTCAATACCTTTTAGAATTTGGAATACTTGAATTAGGTCGCCGCGTAGTCGTCTTAGTTCAAGACTGAATAGATTCAATTATTTTAGCCTGTCTGCATATGACATGCCTTTTAAACCCGGAATAATTCTGGTCGCTCTTCTTTGCACTCTTTCTAGAGCAGCAATATCCTTTTTGTAATGAGGTGACCAGAACTGAACACAATATTCAAGATAAGGTCTTACTAATGCATTGTACAGTTTTAACATCACTTCCCTTGATTTAAATTAAACACTTTTCACAATGTATCCGAGGAGCTTGTTGGCCTTTTTTGTTGCTGCTATTTTGCCTCCCAAGCGGTTCAGCACACACAACGGCTGCGATGCTGGCTCGAGGGATCAACCATAGTGCGGTCTCCCCAGCTCCTCAGCATAACAGCTAATTAGGGTACATCTCTGGGGTCTTCAAGTGGGCACCTTCCATCCTCGGTGTTTCGTCGACTAGTCCACAACACCTGAAGAGGGCCCGACGGTGATTCTGGCGCTCCAGAACCACCCCCTTCCGTCCCCTGCTCAGCTCAGCCCTACTTACCTGTACATCAGCATTCCATTCTGTTGTGCTTGAGGACCCCACCGAGAGTCTTTTCGTCTCAACCACAGCCAGTTGCTGCTCCTCGCTGCTGCTTCAGATAAGTTCTTTACTGTGTGGCGTAACGCTTCACCACAGAATCTGACGTCTGTGAGAAACCGGGTTGTAGAGTGTGCCACAAATCCTCGACAACCCACCTCCATTGGGTAAACCCGGACTGTCCATCCTCACTGTTCCGCTTCAGCAGCTAGTTGAGCATACCAAAGTGTCTTCCCCTCGTACGCCTCATCAACAGCATCTTCCCAATGCACTGTTAACTCTACCAGGTGAACGAGGCGTGCTGATCTAAACCACAAGACAATATCTGGTTGAAGGTTAGTGGTGGCAATTTCAGTTGGAAAAATAAGCCGTTGATCAACATCAGCCAGCATTTTCCTGTCTCTACAAGCTTCCAGTTGTCCTAGACGAGGCTTGGTTTTAATATATTTCTTTGGTGGTTGCTCCCCTGGACTAAAGACTGTTGTCCTTTGTGTGTAATGTTTTGATGGTTCTGGTGGCAACTTATTGATCATGTTCCGCTTGTCTTCCAATGCTTAAGCCATGCATCACAGTACTTGATCATGACGCCAAGTAAACCATCCTTGGCTAAGACACACAATACATCCTGTTAAAATGTGCTTAGAGTTGCTGGTGATGAATTTAGATAATGAATTTAAACATTGCAGTTTAATGCAGATATAAAAATTATGATAAACTGGAGAACGTATTTTCTAGGTTCTTATCAAAATACTTGAACTGTATCACTAGTTTTCAAACAACTTGTTAGATTTTTTTACTGCAACAATAATATTTCAAGCTTTACAATACAAAATGTAACTTAAATGTGAACATGTTAAGTATTTCATTCCTCACTCATCTGCTTATGCGTACATATATTATTTATTTTGAACAGCAACAGCAAACAAACCAGTGTACTTATTTAAGGTTCTGTTCAGACTTCTTATTGATGACATTTTCCCAAAGTGATGCTCCTTTCTCTTCTTTTTTTGGGGTGATTTCTTCTTATTTTGTGGGACTTTCTTCAGATGATAAAAACGTGGAACTTGCATCACTTGAAGAAGATGTACTTGAAATTTGAAAAATGGCCTTTGGACTGTCATCATTCTTCCCCTTCTTGGCACTTGGAGTACCTGTAGACATAATTTGTAACTTAAACATATGCACCAATAAAGTAAACACATTTGTATGTGACCAATTATGACATCTAAGTATAATTTCTACTTCCCACCATGCACTGCAAGCTACTGTTTTTACTGTCCCAGATGCAATTCCAATATATTTGTGTATTTTTTCACAATGGTTTTTATTTTCAGTATGTTTCTAACTGTGTATGGAAACCAAAGAGAGCCCACGTCTCAAAAGAAAGTGGCTAAACTAAGCCTTTCAATATATGTTACTTCAGCCATTAAATGTGTACAAGTGCTAAAAGAAGTATGGTAATCCAAACTTGGGTAACATTGAAATTAGAAAGGTAATTTAACGTTATGATGAATATAAAGACATACTAAATGTTAAGCACAACAACACAGTGACTATAAGAAAAGGCAAGATACTTGGAGTTGGAATGGAGTCATTTTTTGACTCTGGACTGTAGTTCAATATAAAATATCTACTGTTGACTTTCTGTGAATAGATGGAGTAACGGCAACATTTGCACTGACCATTAAAAGTACAACCAGGTATCCTTGTTTTGAATTTTTACAGGTTATTGAATAAACAAAGTCACTCGACTTAGATTCATCTGGTCCAGTACTTGATGGCTAGTTGTTATTAGTAATGTTAAACTATTGTACTGTTGGAATGTATTTTCTATTGTTTTGGTCAGGTTACAATATTTGCACTAATAAGATTATTTTATAAATATTATTTGTTAGAATTAAACAGATGTAGAATATTTAGGTTGCTATATGGTAGGTGTTATTTTATTCTGAATACACTACAGCAAAAATTATTATTTGATGGTTTGCGCAATATTATGCTGCTGTTGCTTTAATTGGAAGAGAAGCACGCTGTGACGTTGCTGCTCATTGAGTTCTGTATTTTAGTTCAGAAAACAAAAGGAAAAACTTGTGCCTAAGGAAATAGGGTATTGAACGAAGAATTCTCATCTTGGACATTATTTGAAAACTTTGTGAACCTGGCTAAACTTTACTGGCTTACAATGTAATGCTGTCTACTTGTGCACACGCATTTGCCTTTTACTCTTGGTAGCGTAAGGGACCAGAGTTCGGGTAATTGAGTACATAAAAATGTTGCACCCTGTGTATTCAAATAGGAAACAATTCAAAATTCCCATCCCTAATCCTAATAATAAACACTATTAAAACAATATTTATAATACAAAATAATAACAATCCTATTTGGAGCGTTGTCGCTGTAGCCTCTCCCAAGTCAGCGCCAGTCTTTCTGAGTGATACCAACGAGTCCAAAGATTCTGAATGGCATTTTTGAACTGAACACATCGGATCCCAAATCAAAATATTAAACAATTCGATCGTGTATCTGGGTGTCGACCGGGACATTTTACTGTGAGACTGGATATGATGTGAAAGGAGTGTTGAATTCACAACAAATAAAGCTTCTCTTTTATCTGCAAGTCTGGGAAACTGACGCCAAACAAGGCAGAACGTTGCCTTTTTTTCACTGTCATAATGAAGCCTCCACTCTGTTCGTCTTCACGTTTTTTTTCATAGTTACTTTATTATTTATTGGTTTCAGCGCTTTCCTTTTGGCTTACTGATCGCTTAGTTATAGAAAACCAGATTTGTAAAAGATTTGCCGTAGGAACGAATACCAACACAGCACTTTGGTATATAGTCTTAAATTCTGACTGTACAACAAATCTGACGTGTGGCGGGAAAGTTATGATTAGTTCGCTGTTATGTTTTTTAAAAATGGTTTGTCGTCCCAGCCCTTTTGAACAGTTGTAAGTTACATTTTAATGTAGTGCTGTTGTGCATGACTATATTACAAAACAAAAATAAAGTAATGGAATAATACTGTCGCAAACCAGCTATTGCAAGACTGGAGATGGAAATTGCCGTTGAATAGCCAACAGAGATAAACTCAAGCACAGAATAAGACGGGTACACAAAATACTTGTATAAAATAAAACACTCAAATAAATGTGAGCACTGTCATTCTCTACTGCTCCACAGAGTGTCATAAGCTCCCACTGCATCTCAAAAGTTATCTCTAAGCTGCTAAAACCACCCCATTTTATAGCCCAGCATTTGCATACCTATGCAACATTGTGCACAATGGAACCAATTATAACTCCCCTTCCAACACCACCCCCAAGCCTGGTGTCCATCACGTGTACCAAGCAGGCTGCAAAAACAGTGTCACAAACACAATCCTGGAGGAAAACAAATAATAATGTCAAACAAAACAGGCAAGATGGAGGAATGTCTGATTATAGTAGTGCAGCAATATCCTGTTCTTTATGATAAGCAGCACAAGAAATATCTCTTAAAGAGTACGAAGAAATTATGGGAAAATATAAGTGACAAAATCACAATTCCAGCTAAGCACTGTTTGGTATATTAAACAGTTTTTTTTTTTCTATAAAACTGCGTTGTCTGACATTACATCTGTGTTTACTGTATTTAAAAAAAAAAAAAAAAAACGCATTGGAATGTATCGAAATGATTGCGTTTGGTAGTCCTATCTGTACTTCTAATTTTGTTAATAGAAGTATCCCCATAACATGATGCTGCCACCACTAAGCTTAACAGTTGAGATGGTGTTGAATGGGTGATGTGCATTGTTGGGTTTGCACCAGACGTAATGGAATTTAGACCGAAAAGTTCAATTTTTGTTTTGTCTGACCACAAAACCTTTTTCCACATGTCTGCAGGATCATCTTCATGCTTTTTCGCAAAACTCAATACATGCTTTAAGATGAGGCTTTTTGAGTAATGGCTTTTTTCTTGCCACTCGTCCATACAGTGGTGATGTGTGAACACTGACTCCCATCTCAGACACAGAACTTTGCAGATCTCTCTAGGTCATTGTTGGCTTCAGAGTGACATCCTGAACCAGTTTCCAGATTGCCCAGCTGCTCAGTTTGGGAGGTCGACCTGATCTGGGTAGTGAATGGGTGGTATGATGCATCTTCCACTTCTTAATGATGGACTTCATTTTGCTGAGAGGGATAATCAGCGCCTTTGAAATTTTCTTGTATCCTTCTCCCTCTGCGCCTCTCTACCGCTTTATCCCTGACTTGTTTCGAATTTTACTTTTTCACTGTGTGAGTTGCAGCTTGAAAGTCTTCATATACCTGAGGGAAATTATCTACAAGTTAAACCAGTTTGAGTACACACACATGCTGAAACCATTTCACTAATTTTGTGACCTTTCAAACAAATCGTTTGCACCTGAGCTGATTTAGGGCTGCACTAGCAAATGGGGTTGAATACTTATGCAACTGAAACTAATTTGTTTTTCTCTGTAAATCTTACTTATTTATATTCTATGTGCATTTTTAAACTATCAATATGGAGTAGTTTGTATAGATTCTACATGTAAAGTCTAATTTGAAAGCATTGTGGAGTACACTCAAGTGCCAACAAAATTTGAAAACTTTGCAGGGGGGTGAATACTTCTGCAAACCACTGTATGTACGTTCGATAGTTCTAGTGTTAAATAAGTCTAATGTGGGGGTTTACATGGGAATGGAAGTTTACAAGCTTTGTATACTGATGTACAAAAGAAACATAACACTCAGGTCTAATGGATTTGATCAAATATTTTAAACAGATATCAAACCAAATCACAGAAAATGTGAACAAAAATACAGATCAAAGAGTCATGATAAATTTTCAGTATGAAACATGACACACTGTCAAAATGAAAACATTACAAAGTTAGTATCGAGTATGACCTCCCTGAGCATTAACACAATCTTGGCAGTGTTGATGCATAGACCTGATCAGCCTCTGGATAGACTGCTGTGAGATGTTCCGCCACTCTTCCTGTGCAGCTGCAGCCAGCTGGCGAAGTTTGGCTGGTCGCGATTGTATCTTGTGGATGGCACTGACTATTTGGTTCCACAAATGTTCTGTTGGACACAGGTCAGGAGAAAAAGCTGGCCACGGCAAAACTTCGAAATTGTTTTCTTGAAGTTGTGCAATTGTAATCCTAGCACTGTGTGTTAAAGGAGATTCCTCCCCACATCATCACACTTCCACTCCCCACCGGTTGACTTGAACAACACAACAGTCAGCATAGCGCTCACCACGATGTGGTGGGCTGATGTAGTGACCCTCTGCCTTCCAGGACGTGGCCTGTACCTCACAGAGCCGGTTTCCTGGTGTGCTGATTGTTGAAGTAGAACATCTCATTATCCGGGCAACTTCTCTCGCAGACAGACCACCTGCAACCAGGCAATCTTAATTACTCAAGCGGGGCATGGTCATATCTTTTGCTGTTCTTGCTTTTAATTAAAATAATGTCTTTTCAAATGGCTATTTATACAGATTCTTAATCAACTCATTTGGGCAACTTTAAATCAGCTCATATACCAAACACTGAGCACCTGGCGTTTTCATGAAATCACATGGCTTGAGCTCAGTATTTTGTTATCTGATGGAACAGTACTACTCAAACAATCAACAAACCTATCTGCTCACTGTTTAATGTAAATAACATTATGCATGTACCCAATGAGCTAATGATGTAAAACTTAGACTGTTGCATTTTAATTGTGCATCAGTACAAAGTTTCAAAGTTTATTACATCTCTTGCCTGGTTAGTTCTGTGGTTGCTTACAAGCACAAATAAGTATAAATGCAAATCTTTCATAGCACTAAAAAGAAACTTCCTTATAAAATCTGCCAAACTTTTCAACAATACTGTATGCTACCATTTTATAAGAAGTATTCCTGAAGATCTTATGCTTGAGTGTTTTTTTTTCTTCATATTTGAATATTTATCTTTCTAGAACTGTCTGTTTCTGTGATTTTGGTCCATCTGTCCTTCCTCCTTGTTATAGAAAATCTCCTCTCACTCACTACAGCACATTGTGGAACTGGTTGTATTTTATCTTTTTTTTTTTTTTTTTTTTTTTTAGGACATTTGTTCAGAAGACAAAACTGGATTATCTTTGTAAAGAGAAGATTCAATGATGGAGCCTGTCCTTCTCTTCGTACTAGGACATCCATTTAAAGAGGAGAAGTCCTGTACTCAGAGAATCAGTCCATATTAAAGAGGAGAGTCCTGTACTAGGATCAGTCCATATTCAAGAGGAGAGTCCTGTACTAGAATCAGTCCATATTCAAGAGGAGAGTCCTGTACTAGAATTAGTCCATATTCAAGAGGAGAGTCCTGTACTAGAATCAGTCAATCTTGAAGAGGATAGTCTTATACTAGAATCAGTCTATATTAAAGAGGAGATTCCTGTACTAGAATCAGCCCTTATTAAAGAGGAGATTCCTGTACTAGAATCAGCCCTTATTAAAGAGGAGAGTCCTGTACTAGAATCAGCCCATATTAAAGAGGAGAGTCCTGTACTAGGATCAGCCCATATTAAAGAGGAGAGTCTTGCACATGAATCAGTCCATATTAAAGAGGAGAGTCCTGCATTAGAATCAGTCCATATTAAAGATGAGATTCCTGAAGTAGAACCTGTCCATGTTAAAGAGGAAGGTAATCATTTTAAAACAAGCAGCTTAAAGGGCTCTCTGTCCTGTACAGAATGTGGAAAGAGTTCCAGTCAGTTACAAAACCTGAAACTTCACCAGCAAATCCACACTGGAAAGAAACAGTATGTCTGTGCTGACTGTGGGAAGAGTTTCAGTCAGTCAAGCAACTTAAAAAAACACCAGAGAATTCACACTGGAGAGAAACCAAATGTCTGTGCTGACTGTGGGAAAAGTTTCAGGAGATTTGGATCTCTTAAAGACCACCAGCGAATTCACACTGGAGAGAAACCAAATGTCTGTGCTGACTGTGGGAAGAGTTTCAGTCAGTCAAGCAACTTAAAAATGCACCAGCGAATTCACACAGGCGTGAAACCACATGTCTGTGCTGACTGTGGGAAGAGTTTCAGGAGATTAGGAGAGCTTAAACACCACCAGCGAATTCACACTGGAGAGAAACCAAATGTATGTGCTGAGTGTGGGAAGAGTTTCAGTCAGTCAAGCAATTTGAAAATACATCAGCGAATTCACACTGGTGAGAAGCCAAATGTATGTGCTGACTGTGGGAAGTGTTTCAGGACATTAGGACATCTTAAAGACCACCAGCGAATTCACACTGGAGAGAAACCAAATGCCTGTGCTGAGTGTGGGAAGAGTTTCAGACAGTCAAGCAACTTGAAAATGCACCAGCGAATTCACACAGGAGAGAAACCATTTGTCTGTGCTGACTGTGGGAAGACTTTCAGTAAGTCAAGCCATTTGAAAATACACCAGCGAATCCACACTGGAGATAAAGCATATCTGTGTAGTAAATGTGGGGAAAGTTTCAATCACTTATCAAATCTTAAAAAACACCAGTTAATTCACACAGAAGAGAAGCCGCTGTAACGACTGTGGGAAAAGTTTCAGCCGGATAGACAAATTGAAACTTCACCAGCGAATTTACACTGGAGAGAAACCACATATTCTGTGCTGACTAGTTCTGCATGAAATGATTATTAATGTAATCGATTAATCAATTAGTCGGATAAATACCAACACGTCAATCAGTAGCTAGCAAGTGGGACCATTTTTAACAGATTTTTGTGTACCCAGTAAAATATGTGTCTCAAGATGGTTGTACTTGCTTTGCTTCTCTATTTCAGCAACACAAAATACTCTACAATTTCTAAAGTATTTAATAAAGTTTCCTTGTGAAAACAACTGCCAGGTCCAATGATAGCATTGAGACCATTAAAAAAATGAAAGTTCTAACGTTGACCACAAAAAAAAAGGAATTTTCTTTACTTGTAAAAAAAACAAAAATTGTCTAACTTCTCTATACATTATTACATTTTGCAGCAGGATGTAATTTTTTGAGGAACTTAAGGACATTAATTATAGTTGGTCTCTTCAAGTCAATCACGTGGCAATACAAAGTTACACTTTTTCTAGTCCGCCGTATTTGAGTGCAAGAACATCAGCATGTTAACATATGGTATTTAATCGTAATATTGATACTTTTATTGCATTTGTTATTTATCATCTCTGGGTGTTTTACATTACATTGATCAGTGTTTAAATACATAACCTTTACAGAAAAATAAAATGTGGTTCAATTACTATATATATACACTGTAACTCCGTTATTATTTGTAATTATATTGAAGTCTATGTTGTTTTGATGCATATCAATAAAGTTTGTTAATATACTTTTATAGGGAGAGGGGATTTTGGTCCTAGTGTAAAAAAATAGGAGAAAACAGGCACTTAAATAAAACAAAACAAAAAGACATGGGGAGTCTAGCCCTAGTTGATAGTCTGTATATCATACTGTAATTTGCAGGAAACATTTGCCTTAAATAAATTAATACTAATCCTACTGTCTGTGTACGCTATCTTTTAAATGTTTTTCTTTTTTTTAATATATTTTAGCTCTTGGAATATCTAGACACTGTAATCACCTTCTGCACATCTCTCTTGCCTAAAAACTGTCGGTGTGTGTGTATTTGGGGGATGGGCCCACATCACTGCTTTCTTCTGCGTGCTCGCTGTTTGTTAAAGAATGACCCGCACTGCGGCAGTGTGACCAAGGCTTAAGCAGCTCTATCTGTGACGAGGAGGGAGGGAGGGTGTAGATGAATCCATGCTAAAAATATTCATCGAAGATGGCAAAATTTACTTTCGAGATTTATTTTCGAGATTTACGATTATACTGTAAATTTGCTCTAAATCGTAAATCTCGAAAAACTACTCACTTCTAAATCTTTTGTAGCATTTTTGTATTACTTTAGTATAAATACATGTTAATTTGGATTCATATGTTGTTTTTTTCTGACTTTATGTGAACAAAAAGACACACATTTGTCCGTTTTCTCATTGGAAATAGTGATATTTCAAAATATCACTGTCCTGGTCACAAAAGCAAAGTTTGTGGGGAATAATAGCCATTTTCTATACTTTTGAGGCATAAGCAAAAGTATTTGACCTCTTTAGTACAACCGGCCCCCATGGATTTAGATGTGGGAATACACTCTGAGGCCTGGTCTTTGAACAACCCGTCAAAGAATATTTTTTTAGATGGACACCCAAAGTCATGCCACTGTGCAACGCAGCCAAGTCCTTCCTCACATACTTTGCATTGTTTTCTAATTTGTAAATATTTTGTTTTGTTAATTACTGTACTTGTTTGTTTTGACAGCGAAGGCCTTTGGTAGGAGGCCTGCCATGATAAAGGGGTGTGCAGCCAGTACAGTATTGTTTAATTATTTTTAGATCAGGGTCTCCCTCCACCCCTATGTTATTTTGTATTTCTTTTTATTATGATTTAGTTTATTTATATATGACGGTTTAGCGTTATGTTTTTGTATTTGTTTTGCAGCGTGGATGGGAAAACCCATCCACATTAAAAACCTGTGCAGAAGATGTCCATCTCCCGAATTAAGTGATTAGATTGTCATTTGTATAAAAACTCTGCTGTTTTCCACTGCTCGATGTGGGTTTTCGGAAGTGGAGAAAGGGAGAGTGAGAGGAGATAGAAATTTAAAAGTAAAAGAATTTATATTGCTAAACAAAAGATAGTGTCGAGTACCCATTAAGCAGTCTCACACTTGCAGCTTCTATGTCAATACAAGTGATAATAGTTATAGAAACTATTGTCCATTACTTGATAGATGTGAAATATCATTATAACATTTGGTAAAACAATTCTTAAGCCTATATTCTGTTAGTTAAAACAAATTATTGGTAAATTGAAAAAAACACAGACAAGATGTACCACCAACAAAAAGCACTTACTAGTGCATTAAATGAGTTAGCACTTTTGTTATTATAGTCTTTGTGACTATAAGACATTTCTGGATCAGCCTTATCCTTTCACAGATTATTTCATGCAAATCTTCATTGACTATTCATTTTTCTAACGTTTTCAAGAGAAACAGCAGAGAAGAGAAGCTTAGTATCCTCAAATTTTGCCCCAACTTGATAGCACTTACTGTTATTTATAAAAGACAGTACTAAAGTTGAAGTAGAATTCAAAAGGAACTGTTGTAACTTTGGATTAAACAGAACATGTTCAGATGCAAGCTTTTAAATGCCAATAAAGCTACCCCAAGAAAAAGCACTTACTATAGTAAATGAAAGTGAATGCCTTTTTTGTAAGTAGCCTGACTGGTTAAAAAAAGTTAAATGCTGTTGCTATAATTGGTCATTATTGAATTTAAAATATCATTAGCAAAGTAAAGTTTGATTCATTTTAGCCAACAAAACTGTAGAGCCCAGGCTTCCAAATGAGAATAAGCAAATGAAACTACGCAAATAATAAAAACAACTCTCCACCACGTAACTCAAACCAGTGCTTATATTACAGTTATCCTTCTGAATAAAACAAATGTTTTCTGTTCAATACTGTGACCTGGCAATACAATTCTCCATGTTAAGGTTCATTGTTCTGTGTTTCATTTGGGTAAATAAAAAGTAGTATAGAATTTGCACATTTGCAAAAACTTGATAACCTTTTTATTACAAGAAAAAAATCTAATACTAAACTTGGAGATGATTTCAAAAGGAAATGTTGTTGTAGGATATGAATGAGAAACAAAAGTGATTTGAAGAATTACTTGTTGAAATGCAGCAATAAAGCTATCCCAAAGAAAAGCACTTACTACAAAAAAGTAAAGTGAATGCCCCCTTTTGAAGTAGCCTGAAACTGTTCATTTGTATCAAAAATAAAGATGCTAATTGAGAGTTCTCTTCGGAGATAGACAGAGCGAATTTTCTGGTGAAAAAATCAACTACAGAGTACCCCAACAAAAAGCACTTACTATTAAAAACAACAAGTTAGTGCTTAAGTTAAAGTATTCATTGTGACTATTAAAATCTGAAAGTATTTCTACTCTTGGGAGAACAAAGTGTTTTTAATAGATATACACTTAAGACTTACTTAGTTTCAACATGTGCAAATCCTTGGTGAAACAAATCTTTCTTCTTTGCAGCAATGTCATGTCCATCTGGATGTCTTGCAGTAATGTTCCTACAACAAAAATGCTCCCTTTTATGATGTGGAAGAAATCTGCCAAAAAGTGGTCTGTTTGCAAACAACCCCCTTCCGTGCACCATCGACATATATGTTTCAATGAAAGTTATTTAACCTCTTTCTGCGTTGCTAAACAAAAGATAGTGGCAAGTACCCAATCAGCAGTCTCACACATGTAGTTTCTCTGTCAATACAAGTGATAATAGTTAGTGAAACCATTCTCCATTACTTGATAGATGTGAAATATCGTTATAACATTTGGTAAAACAATTCTTAAGCCTATATTCTGTTAGTTATAACAAATTATTGGTCAATTGAAAAAAACACAGACAAGATGTACCACCAAAAAAAAGCACTTACTAGTGCATTAAACGAGTTAGCACTTTTGTTATTATAGTCTTTGTGACTATAAGACATTTCTGGATCAGCCTTATCCTTTCACAGATTATTTCATGCAAATCTTCATTGACTATTCATTTTTCTAACGTTTTCAAGAGAAACAGCAGAGAAGAGATGCTTAGTATCCTCAAATTTTGCCCCAACTTGATAGCACTTACTGTTATTTATAAAAGACAGTACTAAAGTTGAAGTAGAATTCAAAAGGAAATGTTGTAACTTTGGATTAACCAGAACATGTTCAGATGCAAGCTTTTAGACGCCAATAAAGCTACCCCAAGAAAAAGCACTTACTATAGTAAATGAAAGTGAATGCCTTTTTTGTAAGTAGCCTGACTGGTTAAATAAAGTTCAATGCTGTTGCTATAATTGGTCATTATTGAATTTAAAATATCATTAGCAAAGTAAAGTTTGATTCATTTTAGCCAACAAAACTGTAGAGCCCAGGCTTCCAAATGAGAATAAGCAAATGAAACTACGCAAATAATAAAAACAACTCTCCACCACGTAACTCAAACCAGTGCTTATATTACAGTTATCCTTCTGAATAAAACAAATGTTTTCTGTTCAATACTGTGACCTGGCAATACAATTCTCCATGTTAAGATTCATTCTTCTGTGTTTCATTTGGGTAAATAAAAAGCAGTATAGAATTCGCACATTTGCAAAAACTTGATAACCTTATTATTACAAGAAACAAATCTAGTACTAAAGTTGGAGATGATTTCAAAAGGAAACGTTGTTGTAGGATATGAATGAGAAACAAAAGTGATTTGAAGAATTACTTGTTGAAATGCAGCAATAAAGCTACCCCAAAGAAAAGCACTTACTACAAAAAAGTAAAGTGAATGCCCCCTTTTGAAGTAGCCTGAAACTGTTCATTTGTATCAAAAATAAAGATGCTAATTGAGAGTTCTCTTCGGAGATAGACAGAGCGAATTTTCTGGTGAAAAAATCAACTACAGAGTACCCCAACAAAAAGCACTTACTATTAAAAACAACAAGTTAGTGCTTAAGTTAAAGTATTCATTGTGACTATTAAAATCTGAAAGTATTTCTACTCCTGGGAGAACAAAGTGTTTTTAAAAGATATACACTTAAGACTTACTTAGTTTCAGCATGTGCAAATCCTTGGTGAAACAAATCTTTCTTCTTTGCAGCAATGTCATGTCCTTCTGGATGTCTTGCAGTAATGTTCCTACAGCAATAATGCTCCCTTTTATGATGTGGAAGAAATCTGCCAAAAAATGGTCTGTTTGCAAACAAGTCCCTTCCGTACACCATCGACATATATGTTTCAATGAAAGTTATTTAACCTCTTTCTGTGTTGCTAAACAAAAGATAGTGGCAAGTACCCAATCAGCAGTCTCACACATGTAGTTTCTCTGTCAATACAAGTGATAATAGTTAGTGAAACCATTCTCCATTACTTGATAGACGTGAAATATCGTTATAACATTTGGTAAAACAATTCTTAAGCCTATATTCTGTCAGCTATAACAAATTATTGGTCAATTGAAAAAAACACAGACAAGATGTGCTACCAACAAAAAGCGCTTACTAGTGCATTAAATGAGTTAGCACTTTTGTTATTATAGTCTTTGTGACTATAAGACATTTCTGGATCAGCCTTAACCTTTCACAGATTATTTCATGCACATCTTCATTGACTATTCATTTTTCTAACGTTTTCAAGAGAAACAGCAGAGAAGAGATGCTTAGTATCCTCAAATTTTGCCCCAACTTGATAGCACTTACTGTTATTTATAAAAGACAGTACTAAAGTTGAAGTAGAATTCAAAAGAAACTGTTGTAACTTTGGATTAAACAGAACATGTTCAGATGCAAGCTTTTAGACGCCAATAAAGCTACCCCAAGAAAAAGCACTTACTATAGTAAATGAAAGTGAATGCCTTTTTTGTAAGTAGCCTGACTGGTTAAAGAAAGTTAAATGCTGTTGCTATAATTGGTCATTATTGAATTTAAAATATCATTAGCAAAGTAAAGTTTGATTCATTTTAGCCAACAAAACAGTATAGCCCAGGCTTCCAAATGAGAATAAGCAAATGAAACTATGCAAATAATAAAAACAACTCTCCACCACGTAACTCAAACCAGTGCTTATATTACAGTTATCCTTCTGAATAAAACAAATGTTTTCTGTTCAATACTGTGACCTGGCAATACAATTCTCCATGTTAAGGTTCATTGTTCTGTGTTTCATTTGGGTAAATAAAAAGCAGTATAGAATTCGCACATTTGCAAAAACTTGATAACCTTATTATTACAAGAAACAAATCTAGTACTAAAGTTGGAGATGATTTCAAAAGGAAACGTTGTTGTAGGATATGAATGAGAAACAAAAGTGATTTGAAGAATTACTTGTTGAAATGCAGCAATAAAGCTACCCCAAAGAAAAGCACTTACTACAAAAAAGTAAAGTGAATGCCCCCTTTTGAAGTAGCCTGAAACTGTTCATTTGTATCAAAAATAAAGATGCTAATTGAGAGTTCTCTTCGGAGATAGACAGAGCGAATTTTCTGGTGAAAAAATCAACTACAGAGTACCCCAACAAAAAGCACTTACTATTAAAAACAACAAGTTAGTGCTTAAGTTAAAGTATTCATTGTGACTACTAAAATCTGAAAGTATTTCTACTCTTGGGAGAACAAAGTGTTTTTAAAAGATATACACTTAAGACTTACTTAGTTTCAAGATGTGCAAATCCTTGGTGAAACAAATCTTTCTTCTTTGCAGCAATGTCATGTCCATCTGGATGTCTTGCAGTAATGTTCCTACAGCAAAAATGCTCCCTTTTATGATGTGGAAGAAATCTGCCAAAAAATGGTCTGTTTGCAAACAAGTCCCTTCCGTGCACCATCGACATATATGTTTCAATGAAAGTTATTTAACCTCTTTCTGTGTTGCTAAACAAAAGATAGTGGCAAGTACCCAATCAGCAGTCTCACACATGTAGTTTCTCTGTCAATACAAGTGATAATAGTTAGTGAAACCATTCTCCATTACTTGATAGACGTGAAATATCGTTATAACATTTGGTAAAACAATTCTTAAGCCTATATTCTGTTAGTTATAACAAATTATTGGTCAATTGAAAAAAACACAGACAAGATGTACCACCAAAAAAAAGCACTTACTAGTGCATTAAACGAGTTAGCACTTTTGTTATTATAGTCTTTGTGACTATAAGACATTTCTGGATCAGCCTTATCCTTTCACAGATTATTTCATGCACATCTTCACTGACTATTCATTTTTCTAATGTTTTCAAGAGAAACAGCAGCGAAGAGAAGCTTAGTATCCTCAAATTTTGCCCCAACTTGATAGCACTTACTGTTATTTATAAAAGACAGTACTAAAGTTGAAGTAGAATTCAAAAGAAACTGTTGTAACTTTGGATTAAACAGAACATGTTCAGATGCAAGCTTTTAGACGCCAATAAAGCTACCCCAAGAAAAAGCACTTACTATAGTAAATTAAAGTGAATGCCTTTTTTGTAAGTAGCCTGACTGGTTAAAGAAAATTAAATGCTGTTGCTATAATTGGTCATTATTGAATTTAAAATATCATAAGCAAAGTAAAGTTTGATTCATTTTAGCCAACAAAACAGTATAGCCCAGGCTTCCAAATGAGAATAAGCAAATGAAACTATGCAAATAATAAAAACAACTCTCCACCACGTAACTCAAACCAGTGCTTATATTACAGTTATCCTTCTGAATAAAACAAATGTTTTCTGTTCAATACTGTGACCTGGCAATACAATTCTCCATGTTAAGGTTCATTGTTCTGTGTTTCATTTGGGTAAATAAAAAGCAGTATAGAATTCGCACATTTGCAAAAACTTGATAACCTTATTATTACAAGAAACAAATCTAGTACTAAAGTTGGAGATGATTTCAAAAGGAAACGTTGTTGTAGGATATGAATGAGAAACAAAAGTGATTTGAAGAATTACTTGTTGAAATGCAGCAATAAAGCTACCCCAAAGAAAAGCACTTACTACAAAAAAGTAAAGTGAATGCCCCCTTTTGAAGTAGCCTGAAACTGTTCATTTGTATCAAAAATAAAGATGCTAATTGAGAGTTCTCTTCGGAGATAGACAGAGCGAATTTTCTGGTGAAAAAATCAACTACAGAGTACCCCAACAAAAAGCACTTACTATTAAAAACAACAAGTTAGTGCTTAAGTTAAAGTATTCATTGTGACTATTAAAATCTGAAAGTATTTCTACTCTTGGGAGAAAAAAGTGTTTTTAAAAGATATACACTTAAGACTTACTTAGTTTCAGCATGTGCAAATCCTTGGTGAAACAAATCTTTCTTCTTTGCAGCAATGTCATGTCCTTCTGGATGTCTTGCAGTAATGTTCCTACAGCAAAAATGCTCCCTTTTATGATGTGGAAGAAATCTGCCAAAAAATGGTCTGTTTGCAAACAACCCCCTTCCGTGCACCATCGACATATATGTTTCAATGAAAGTTATTTAACCTCTTTCTGTGTTGCTAAACAAAAGATAGTGGCAAGTACCCAATCAGCAGTCTCACACATGTAATTTCTCTGACAATACAAGTGATAATAGTTAGTGAAACCATTCTCCATTACTTGATAGACGTGAAATATCGTTATAACATTTGGTAAAACAATTCTTAAGCCTATATTCTGTTAGTTATAACAAATTATTGGTCAATTGAAAAAAACACAGACAAGATGTACCACCAAAAAAAAGCACTTACTAGTGCATTAAACGAGTTAGGACTTTTGTTATTATAGTCTTTGTGACTATAAGACATTTCTGGATCAGCCTTAACCTTTCACAGATTATTTCATGCACATCTTCATTGACTATTCATTTTTCTAACGTTTTCAAGAGAAACAGCAGAGAAGAGATGCTTAGTATCCTCAAATTTTGCCCCAACTTGATAGCACTTACTGTTATTTATAAAAGACAGTACTAAAGTTGAAGTAGAATTCAAAAG